>NC_088932.1:54917500-55222500 GCF_038396675.1 Hydra vulgaris | reverse complement strand
TGTGAATGCAGTAAATAGCACAAAGTTTGTATTTGATCTGATATACAATTTACTTATGTTGTTGTGACAGAATAAAAGTTATTTAAACTGTATGCATGTATGTGTTTATATTGCATTCATTAAATGATAACTACCTTGTCTATGTTTAAGACACAATATCTTTTTGGTGATTTTAAATATCAAAACAATATGCATGTATGTATTTATATTGCATTCATTAAATGATAACTACCTTGTCTATGTTTAAGACACAATATCCTTTTGGTGATTTTAAATATCAAAACAATAAGACATAAACGAATTAAAGTAGAGTGCTTTTATCCATATAACCCACAAGCATCCAATCAATCTCAAATTTCAAGAATGTTTTGATTGAGTGTAGGGTTGCCAGACGTCCCGGTTTGCCGGGAAGTCCCGGATTCAAGCGTCTGTGTCCCGCGTCCTGGCTTAACCCTCCCCGGGATGTTAAATGTCCCTAATCTAAAAATTGATGAAATTTGGTTTCAAAATCATTCAAATGTCATCGATTGTTCTAAATCTTCGAGCCACAACAAACTTGTGATGATTAAAATACAAATAACACATTTCTTGAATACTTACTTTATTAATAACTACAACTTTGCTAATTTACTTTTGCGGGTCTTGCAGCCGCACTGTCGCACACCGGAAGTGGTATTAATTTGTTGTGACATGCGCATAAGTGCAGACAAAAATGGAAATCAAGAATTTAGAGCTTCGCAATGGCTTCGCTATGTGGCGAGCGTCTTTTTTTCAACGGAAAAAGATAATAAAATAATTAAATAGTAAAGAAAAGAAAAACGATAAAGTAAAAAAATGGAAAGAAAATAATTAAATGAAAACTAATAGGTAAAAAGTTGAAAATAAAAGGAAAGTATGATGAAACAAAAGATATTTAAGAAAAATATTTAATAAGCGAAAAAAAAAAAGAAAAGTCGGAGAAGAGAATTAAATGATATATATTCGAATTAAAACTTTTTTTACGATTTTTGTAAACTATTTGTTATTGTTGTTGTAATTAACATTTATTATTTTCTGTATGTGGAATTAAGTTGCAAGAACTTTTTACATTTTTGGATATGAAATTAGGAAAAAATTAACATGTAAGCACGCGTTGGCTCTCTTTGGGTCCTGCTATTGAACGCTTGTTGCAGTCATGACCGGCCATTGTTTCATATTTCAAATCACTTGGACAAGATTGTCCAGTAAGACTAAGAAAACTTCTCGGTCTTCAGTTCGACATTGATTACTGTGATTTGCAACTGTAAGTCACCAAAATTTAATTATTTTTTGTCCAAAATCTGTGTTGTATCTTTAAAAAAACTGTTCTTGTTCTGGAAAGAGATAACAAGTCTTTTTGCGAGCTGTATAACATTATGTATGACTTACTCAAGTAGTTCAACGACCGGCTTCAAGACATATTTTTTGAGTTTATCAACAATATTTTGTGAGTTTTAGAATCACACTGCTTTCCTGATGTAAATTTTTGAATAATAAATGCTTGTTATAAAGTATAAATATATACATAATCAGAATAACATCCCTGCCAGCATTCTATATGGGACCTATACGGGTCCTTTATGGGCCCCACATGGGGCCCTTGCAAAAGTGCCCGCGGGGCGCAGATGGGTCCGATATGGGCTGCCCATGTAAGGCCCATATGTCGGGCCCATCTATGTAGGGCCCATAGGTACCAGATGGGCAACCCAAGTGGGGCCTATATAGTTTTTTGAAAACTTTGTACGAATTTAGGATAGCTTATATAGCATATTAAATATCAAAATTTTATAATTATTTCATTAGATTGTGATAGTCATTAAGTTACAAGTTTATTTAACAAGATCACATTGCATATACGTATGTATACAGCTATAGCCACCATAGGAAAATAAGCATCATATTAGTAATACCAGGTGATACATAATGCTTACAGGCAGAACAAGTCATTAAAGTTAGCTGCATGTTATAACAATATATATGCAGGTAATACAATTGCAGAAACAAAACTTGTGTTGTACTGTTACATTTTGAAATAAAGCATTTATAGTGGAAAAACAGTAAATAATTTGACTAAATAGTTTTTTTATGCATTTACTCAACCAAGTTTGCTTCATATAAACATTATATTATAGCTAGATTATACAGAAGATATGACATGTATCCTAAAAATAAAACTGGTTAATCACACGAGTACATAAAAAAATTTTGACCCTTTTAATTAAACACATATTTTAAAGTTTTTTATTACTCAATAATGGCATCGTGGATACTTCTCGATAATAATCATTTCAAAGTTTGGTTATAAATATTACCTTTTGGATGACCTTGAATTAAAAAGTAGTCGTTAAAAAAGCCATTATCTTGTTTTCGTTAGCATATTACATCTTTTTTGCATATTCAATAATATGTTTTTCAATAAGAAATTTAATTAACAAAACTGACCTTGTGAGGTTTGGTGTGGCTGCACGGATAATTCAGCAGCAGATATTGTCTTACTAAATTCAGTGGGGGGTGCTGGAGATAAAAATTCAGTTTGCCGGTCAGATTTATGACATTTCTTCTGTTTTTTTGATGTCATTTTTGAACTTGTATCACTATCACTGTTAGTATCATCTGCCGGTGCAATAACTTTTCTAAAAGGTACAAAGTGTTTGTGAAAAAATGAGACGGTACAGAAACTTGATACAAAGCTAGTTTAGTGATCAAATCAATTCTGCTATAGTTTTACTAATTCGGTTAACAAACCTTTTGCCTTGTCAGTTATTTTATAATAGCTCTAATATATAATTTATACGACACTTGAAACATGCCTACTGTCTCGATACCATGCGAATTGCAATATATAATTACATTAACCTTTACCACTGGCCTATGGTAGTAACACGTTTGTAGGTATTATACTATCAGGGGCGGATTAGGCCAACGGGACACCTGGACATTTCCCGGAATTTCTAGAATAGTAATAAAAAATTGTGAGTTGAAATTTACTTCAGATTTTGCTTTATTCAACTTTGTTTTCACTATAGATTATTGTTTAAATAAAACGAGTTAAATAAAAACGCGTTAAATAATTTATTATACATATCTTATATAGAATTTTTAATTTAATGTAACGCTTCTTTTATAATTTATTATTTCAATACATTTTCTAAATCAAAACAATATTATAAATATAATATAAAATTAGGTATTTATATAAAATTGGTTTTTTATTTATATGGTATTTTACTATTTAAAAATTAAAAGTAATCTATTTATATTTTATATAGTATGTATAATATTAACAAGAAATCCCTACACAGTTTATAAAAATAAATATGAATGATTTATTATTAATGAAGATGTAGGTTTATTTTAATAAATATGTAGGTAATAATAATGTAGGTTTAATAAGATGTAGGTTTATTTTAAAAAATATTAAAATTAGTATATTCTAAAATTTTAAGTTATATTCTTTAAAAAAAATCAGATTAACAAACTTCACACAAATAACAATACAGTCGCACGTCTTCCATTCATAACACTTATTTAAAAATAATCAATAAAAACTAGTAGTTAAAAGGCTAATACAAATGTTTATTTTTTTTATTTTTTTACAGGTGTGATGTCTAAGCGAAAAAGTGGACATGAAAAGTTACGTGAGAAAAACATAAAGCTTCTGCGAGAAGATGCTAAAACAACTAAAAATCTACTATCCATGTTTTCTAAACTGAATTCAAATACCCTGCAACACCATGCTGATGCTGAGCCTGTTGATGAGGTTCAATCTCACGTTGCTAAAGAGACCCAAACAAACCTTGATAATGAAGATGGCGTTCATACTGACACTAATGAAATGACCCAACCAATCCTCATTCTAAACATCACAGCTTCTTCAAGCATGGTTGAACCTACTGGTGATAACGAAAAAACTACTACCCGAGTGAATGATTGGTTTAATGAACTGACAACTTTCTATAAATATGAATGAACTGACAACTTTCTATAAATATCACCCACATCAGCCTGAAACACGTCACTTTAATTCAAAAATGGTATATTATCGTCCTGAAGATGGTATGCAGCGTATGTTTCTTTCATTTTCAGAAGAAGAAGAGTGCCTGTTTTGCAGTGTTTGTTTGGCACATGGAAATGAGAAGCAGAAACCAAGTTCGTTTGTAACAGGTTTTAACAGTTGGACTCATATTCATAAACGTATTGTGGAACACGAATCTTCAAAGAGACACCAAGAATGTCTCGAGGCTTATCTACATTTCTCTGCTAATCGAACCATTCTAGATATGGTACAAGGTCAGCAATATAGTCTACGAAAACAGTAAGTTTTACATCGTAGATTGATCGTGGACAGAGTAGTGTTAATTGTCAAAGTGATTGGTAAACGTGGTATGCCATATCGAGGTAAGACTGGTTGCAAAGCCGTCAATGTTTTGGCTAACGACAGAGTGGATCATGGAACATTTCATGAAATCGTGATTCTTGTTGCGAAGTACGATGAAATTTTAAAAGCGCATTTGAAGGAAATTATCGACAAAGGCATGCTGAATGATAAATAGGATAAGAGGAATAGAGCTAACAGAAATACTTTCATTTCCAAATCCACTGTAAACCAAATTATATTAGTAATCGCTAAATTAATGAAAAGTGCCATTGCTGAAGAAGTACAACAAGCGGGAATATTCTCAGTGCAACTTGACACAACTCAAGATGTAACACAAGCGGATAAATGTGCGATAGTCCTGCGATACGTTACCGACAAAGTTGATGAGCGACTTATTGGTGTTGTCGATTCATATTCTGGAAAAGGCAGTGATCTGTGCAAATTGATGTCAAATGTTTTGGAACAAAATGGCATTGATATTACTAAATGTGTGTCAGATAGTACTGGTGGCGCGTCTAATATGGCCGGGGCATACAATGGATTTACTACATTCTTAGAAAAAGCGTCTCCTGGACACATTCACACATGGTGTTATGCGCATGTTTTAAACCTGGTCGTATGTGACGCCACCAGCAGTAATGAAGCTTCAATGACACTTTTTGGTATACTTCAAAAGGCTGCTATGTTTTTTCGTGAGTCCTACTTGAGAATGGACCTTTGGACTGATCACATGAAAGAAAAAAATGGACAAAACATTCACAAACGACTAAGTGTTATCGGTGCTACTAGATGGGGGTCCAAACACGATGCCCTTTAAAAGGTTTTTGGTACGTTTCGAGACGGTGAAGGAGCATTATACACAGACGTCGTTCAAGTACTGGAAATAGCAGTCTCTTCCACTAAATTAAGTGTTGAAGCACGCTATGATGCGCAGTGTCTATTAACGTCCTTATTGAAGTATAAGACTGTACTGACGGGATTTGTATATCTAAGAATAATGGAGTCAACCACACCACTGTCCAAATATCTACAGATCTCTGGATTGAATTTCAGAAAGGCGTTTGAGATGGTTAAAGTAACTATTTCAGAAATTCAGACTCAATCACGCAATTTTGATCAAGTTAAGGTGGCTGCAGACCATTTCATTAATGTGTCCGCACCATTCTTGACGAGAAAGAATGTGATTGTGTTATACAGACAGATTTGCCAATGGTACGCAAAAGAATAAGAAAAGTAATGGCAGGAGAATTAGCAAATGATGATCCACTTACAGATCCTTTAAAAAAGTTTGAAGTAGAGGTCCACAATGGTATTCTAGACACAGTGTTAAGAAGTCTGTCGACTCGGTTTGCAGCACACGGTGAACTGTACTCTGATATGAGTTGTTTTGACTCCAACGGATTTTCTGAGTTATTGGAATGTAATATTCCAAAAAAAGCCCTTCAGAAAATCTCATGTCATATTTCGGCAACAGGTATGTAAATTTACTTATAAATATAATTGATTGGTTTCTTGTTAAATTTTATTAGTAATTGCTTAAGTATTTTTGTTTTCCAAATTGGTAAACTTCATTAAATTTTTAATTAGCATTACATAAGGTTATCTCTTTTGTTCTTTATTTTGAATATTTATAAGATTATCTTTATCTTTTTATATTTTAGGCGAAGAAGCGCAGCTGTTGCTTGAGCTGTTGGGCTTTGCAAAAAAGTGGCCAGTTTTAAAAAAAACATTGGAAGAGAGTTACGATTGTTCTGATCAAATCACGATTGATGAGGATGAGGTTAAAAATGAAGATGACGCCACCAACCATAAATGCGGTCCTCTAAAGAAGTGTCGCTCGTGTATTTACTGTTGCTACCATGTGCTTCGAAAATATAATCTTTACGGCAAGAGCTACTGCATGCTGCACAGAGCTTACAAATTCATGCTCACAATTTCAATTACCCAAGTGGCTTGTGAGAGGAGTTTCAGCAAGTTGAAATGTGTCAAAACAATATTGCGAAGTCAGTTGACAGAAGATCACTTAGACTCACTGTTGATGATATGCATTGAAAAGGACATATTGAGTAACATAACCAACAATGAAATTATTGATGAACTTGCTAAATCGAGTGGTGAATTAAAAAAGTTACTGTTTTTATGATTTTTAGTTTTTGTGATTTAAATATGAATTTATAATACAAATATAACACATGTACTTAAATGACATCTTTATTGATTTTAAACAAGTATATACAAGTCCTTATTGTTCAATAGTGTTACAAAAGTATTTAAAAGTGAGGGGTTACAAGCGAATACGATTTAAAAAATAAGGTCACTTGGTGGGCCTTTTTCATGATAGCATTTCCCGGGCCTTTTCAAAAGCCTAATCCGCCCCTGTATACTATACAGCACATAAGAAATAAACTTTAAAAAAGTAAATCAATTTAGTTTGGACTCTGAATTTATCATTGTTTGCTCTGTAATATATTACTTCAATTAGTTAAATTGTAAATTTTATGTGAAATACATCACAAGATTTCTTTTATATAATATAAATGCAGAAATGTACCTTTTATGTCTTCTACCATCTTCTTCTCGATCTGTCTGCAAATCAGACGAATATTCAGCTACTTTGCATTTTTCCACCGCTCTCTGATACGTAACTAAAATTATTGTAAAGTATACCATGCATGCGTTTCATTTCTATAAAATTTTATATTTATATTATTATATAATTAATGTAAATGCAATTTATAAATAAGTACAAAAAATTTGTATCACTTCGAAAAGTTAGTCTGTATTACGCATTTCATTAATAAACTATATATACAATATTATTACATTCAGTTATGTAAACCTGCTTTTCCAAGTGTTCTAATTTTGTACTTATTCCAATTCTTATTGGGATTAGCACTGGTCTGCATTAACTTCGAAACCTTATGTTTTGCCTCAGTGTCGGGCCAGAAACACTCATCTTCTTCTGCAGAAGTAAACTATTCTACTGGAATGATGTCTACTGGTTCCGTAAGTTATGAATTCAACAACTGCAAACATTTCCTACTAAAAAAGTTTAGTTCAATTCACACAGCTGTACCAATTATGTTGTTGCAAAGTTTATTAATTAATAAAAATTGTCTTAATATTAAAAACTATTAATTGCTGTGCAACAATGGTACTGCAATATTGCCATCTTCAAATGGCAATAAAATATGTTTTTGGTTCGAATCCTTTATAGATATATAACTTAGTTTCTTTGATAATCTTCTCACTTTATAAATTCCTAAACTTGATGACAACAAAGAATATGTAAAAAAGGGGACAGCTTCCAAAAAGTTTTCATATACAATTACTGTATCATAATTTGATGACTTCAATATATTTCGCACAAGAACAATGTTTTCATGAATTTTAAAACAATTATTTCCAGGTGAAACCGTAATAAACAAACTAGCTCCTTCATATTGGCCATACTGTTCGTAAGTATTTCGTGGAAGATTTTCAGGCAATGGACCTAAGTAGTGCTGATGTAAATGTTTACAAATTTCCTTATTTTCTTCAATTTTACAACATCTTTCTTTTTCATCACATCGACGAAGTATTTGGCTAATAGGATTTTGTGGGCGTCTAACCAGTTTTTCAATTGCCCTAAATAATTTTCAAAAGGAAATGCTGCCACATTATCCAAACTGCCATACTTCCTACAGTCATTTACTACATGAATAATTGAATGTACATTGTATACAAGTTCATGCGACCCATATGTAATTTCAAAGTTTTTCACATAAGTTATTAGCAGGTTTTCAACATAATCACAAAACTTATTATACAACTTTGGATTAAGTAAAAATGTCATAGACACGCTTAACAGTAAGAAATTACGATAAACATTATCAGAAACCAACTTAAATAAAATAGTAGGTCCAGTATATAATAAAAATTGGCGCAACTCTGTTGCCTTCCATTGTTAGTACTCATACAGTGATCTTGGACGTCTCGCAAACTCTTTAGGAAAATATTTTTTAAGTGATATAAGTTTTTCAGATATTTTATTAACTGTGTTAGCAGACAATCTATTTTTTAAATCGCCCTTGATCCATAAAGATATGATCCACCTAACTATTCCCAAGCATACAATGTGCATGTAATCAAGAGGACATTGTGTAACAAGTCCTACTGGCAATTCAGTTAACGGTGAAAGTGCGATATGGTGATCTTCATCTTTTTGCATGATAAAGTCCGCATCAGTACGTAGTGTTGAATTTGTATCATGAAACGTCATTCTATATTTCAAATGGACCCCTTCTTGTATACAGCGTTCACAGTCATTGTAACCGCAATGTCCTTTTATACATTTAATAAAAGCTCTAGCTGGGGCGTCACAAATTATTGCATTTATAAATATGTCATATCGTTTTCCACGGTATTCTAAACCTTCCGACAGAGACTTCATTTCTAAAATAAAATTATTTAAATATTCCTCTACTGATGTTGGCTTTGTCTTGCCTGTATAAAGTCCAATAATAAAAACTTGTTTTTTAGGTAATTCATTTACATATCCGAGTATTGGCCAAAGTTGCGTATTTGAACTATGAAAGAGTGGAATGCCGTCAACATTTATATTTAAAGATAGTGCAGAAATGTCTGATAATGTCGATTCATTTAATTGCGATAATGCACTCAATAAGGCAGTTTTTACTCCAACATAATAGTATGATCCACCAGCTCTGGCGATGATATTAGAAACCTTCTTAGGTGTTTCCATCAAAGTGCGTTCATCTTTAGGAACATTTAAACCTGCCAACCATAGAATATGCAATAGAGCTGTTACTGCAGTAGTAGAAATATTATGTGTAACTACCCACGTAGCTAGCTGATCACGAATATCACATTTACAAACATTCTCTTCATCATCGCTACTGCCTACGAACTTGTCAGAATATTCACTGAAATTGGATTCATTGTCGCTATAGTTTCCATCAGTAAGATCATACGTACTTGCTTCACTTAAAATAATTGGCTTTTACTTTCAACATTGCAATGATACATCTGAAAGATTATTATCTATCTTTTTGGAATTATCATCAATTTCATTTTCATCCAATATGCAAGAACATATTTCTACATCTCCACTGGTCATTATATTCATAACACAGACCTAAGTCATTGTTAATGTCGGGCTCTTCATTACGTTCATTCACACTCTTTAGTAACTCATCCACTGCCCTTCTCACTTGCCTCCTTTTTGTTCTTTGACAACATTCAAAATTTTTGGCCATATTCTATAAATATTTAACTTAGATAATAAAAAATTTATCGCAGTAAAATGTAAATTCACAAATAAAATATATTATTAAAAATTTTATGACAACATAACCAACATATTTTATGATCGATGGCATCTCGGAAAATTGTTGAAAGCTTAAATTGAAATTATTTAAAGATACCGGATAATTAACTTAATGTATTATATTACTAACCACTAACCAATAAATTAAAGCCTGATAATTACATCAGTACAAGTACTAGTAAGTTATTTTCTGTCCTTTCATCGTAAAATAATATATTATACAAGCAATGACGTTTAAAACAAATTGATCAGTTTCTTATAAAACATATGTATAGTAAATATACTATTTTCAAAACAAAACATTAGTACTTACTAAATGTTCGCTGTTTTTTTCAAAATAATTTGATAATTAATATTTCACTATAACTATAGCATTGCAAATTGGTGCAATTAACAAATTCCCGATGCATAATATACAAATTCATAATCTAGCTGCCTTGGATGAACTGAACACTCGAAATTAAAACAAGTTTTAAATGCTATTTTATTATATTCCAATCAGAATAAATGACGGAATACGAAAATTATATAATAATAATAGTAAATAATGAGTTTCGTAAATTTAATAATTTGCCCATATGGGACCCATATAAAATCGTATGACAAGCCCACATCAAGCCCATGCCCGGATGCCCACGCAATCCCGGGATACAACCCATCTGGGCATGCTGGCCGGGATATATACGTATATAAAATAAATAGGATTCTCTCCTTCCCAAAATTAAACCTCCTTGAAATATGTTTTTGAATCTAAGGCTGATATGTATAGAAGAGTGGTCCAGATTGAAGTAGTAGAATAATTGCACACATGATTTTTTTAAATCTATTGGGCATAGGTATTTTGTTCACATGCCATTTCAAGATTGCTTGCATGACTTCGGTGTGTAATTCAATACGTAATTCAACAGAATTACATATTTTTTTATATTAAAAGTATTACTGAAATTATATTAAGTTAATATTAAACTAAACTGATAAATTCTTGAAGTAATAGAAACTAAAATAAAAAATTGGTTTCATCAAGTTTAAGGTCTGACCTGTAGCAGGGTTGAGGTTAAATAGATATTTGTATTTGGTAATAATAGGCTATATTGCTGTATTTGTACTTTTAAATACAACTTCTTAAATATTTGTATTTGATTAAAAGGTATTTTACATAAATTGCCACCAAGTGTTTTTTATTTATGGTTTTTTTTATACTAAAAACTAAAAGTTTGTTATGTTTTTCATTTTTAGCACTAAAATAATTCATTACTTTTCATTATTTAGTATATTTATATGGTGATAGTCTAAAATACTATCACTTCCAGAATGTTATAAAACGTTTTTTGATGCAGCTGTTTTTATTTGACTGCATGCCAGAATACCCAAGTTCTCTAATAACTACAACGTGATGCAGTAGATTGATTAATATGTCAGAAAATTGTTAGATCTGCATTTAAATATAATTGTCTGATAAAAATCCAGAATGAAGAGTAGGAATTCTTCTTTATGCAAAAAGAAAGTGTTTTTTCCTGCTAACCGTAGCATAAAGAGACAATGAGGGGAAAAGACAGAAAAGTAAAAAAGAAATGTAAATAAAGCATGACAAACAGCATCAATATAGTTATGAGTCAGAAACGGATAAGGAGATCAGCTAACTCAAACTAAGCTATAGAAGTTTCATGTTAGATTCAGGATCATCATGGTCACTCCACTACTTTAAAACGTAATCCAGTACAACCTGCCCCATGCTCTGGTGCTCTTTAAAATTTGTTTTTCAAAGCAAATGGTAGGAAAAATTAAACTCAGACTTGAAATACCCTGCCTTGGAGCTCCTAATTAACTAAAGGCTAGAGATGATGTCTCAATAAAAGCACTCATCTTGGAAAGATGTTAACTGCACCTGGCTATTGTCTTGTAATAGGTCTCCTAGCCAAGGCTTAAGGTGTAAGAAGAAAGGTCTGTTAACCAGCTTCACACCTCTTTATTATCCATTAAGCTGGTGTAAATATAAACCTGTGTTACATTGTTACTTGCCTCAAGAGGCAAGTGTCTGATCGTATTGATTTTGCTTGTGTCTCCTTGTAAGTGGTTATACAACTCTTCCTTTTAACTCCTAATGAGAGGTATGGTTCTCAACCAAATTTGAATGGTTCTAAGGCAGGCTCTGGTAGTAAGGTTTCCTGAGTTCTGTGGTAGCTCACAGCTAGAGTGATTCAATCAACTGCTGTAAAATATCAGAGTGTTGATCATTATCACAGTACCATGATATGGATGGCATCTCTGCTAGTGCTTTTGGTAAATGGATTTCGCAAGTGGATGGAGTCCCTGCTAGTACTTTTAGTGTGCATTGTTAAGGCACATAAATGGGCCCTTTGTTGTAACTTTAAGTTAGTTACCAGCTAACTAGAGTTTATTATTATTATTAGAATGATCATTAAAAAATTACTGTCAACTATTATATATTTTAACCTTTCTTTTATTAATAATTGTGGTATTTGAAGAATTTTTTTAAATCTGTTGAAGACTCCTGAAAAATTCACTAAACTTACTTGCTTTTTGTGTTTCATTTGGATATCAGTGTTATTGGCAATTTTCTTTTGATTCACAAAGACTGCAATAATTACATGCTTATGCTTAGTTTAAATTTTATGTTTATGTATCAACTCATTTGTTTTTTGCAAAATTAGGTTTGAATCCTCTGATCATTTTTTTATGTGCTTTTATTTAGAACCTCTTCACTCCCCTTTTTCTTTAATTTTTATTGTTCTTTTTCTCAAGAGTGCACTCTTGTAAGTGTTGAGATCAAATTGACTGTGTCCTTTCCCTTTACCCATCAGCTAATATTGTTATCATTGGTGGCTTTAATTTTTGTCAAAGTTAATGACTTGGTACCACATACCCTGATAGAAATAAAGACTATAGTTTTTGCATTTCTCAATTTTTGACTTTGATAATGACTTGTGCTCAGTTTTTTCTTGTTCTCCTTTGTTCTCAATAAACCTTTTATCTCCTAAAAATAATGCAGAACTATTTGCAGAAATATTTCCTCTGATCTAATAACCACACTCTTTCTGTCACACCAGGGAAACAGGTTTATCTGTTGTCAGATGTTAAAATCACTTTGGCTTCTGTTGTTAAAGTTGTTTCTCCCCTCCACTGCTTGTGGTCTAAATAACATTCCTGTCATAGCCTTACAAAAGTGTTCTCCAGAAATCTCTTTAATATTCTGTAAACTTTTTAGTAAGAGCTTAACTAAATCTGGTTTTCTTGCATGCTGTCAATAGTATCTGCGTTTCCTTTTTTTAAAAACTTAAGAGAACACTCTGACCTCTTTAATTATTGTCAAATTTTTCTTCTCTCTACTATTAGCAAGGTCTTGGAGTCTTCAATTAACAAACTTTTAATATCTCATCTTGAGTCAAAAAATACTCTCTGATAATTAATTTGTATTTTATTACTCTCGCTCTGCAGCTGATTTGCTGACTGTTTTATCAGGAAGGTTTTATTGTCTATTATTTGAAAATGGTGAGGCAAGGGTTCTTACATTTTAAGGCTCTTGGCATATTAAAGGCTTTTAATAACCTCTGGCATGCTGGTCTTTTTTATAAGCTTGTTTCATATTGTATTTATCAGAGAATTTTTGACATTAATAAATCATTCCTTATTAATTGCAATATTAAAGTTCTTCATATTTTCCAAACTCATATAATTTACAATTATTTAAAACATTTTGTCTACCGTTTTTCTTGCGCTATAACAATATTTTTTTGTTTTATGGTCACTCCCAACTTAAATTTTGGTTGCTTGCAACCTTGTTGGGAATGAATTAGTTAAAAAAAAAAAAAAATGGATAGAGGAACATGAGAGACTATGACTAATACCTGTACTGAGTAAGTTGGGGAAAAAAATTTAACTTTCCGGATTGTTATGAACTCATAAAATGAAGAACTCTTGATAAAGGCTTTATTTAACAATAATATACAAATCTAAAAATACAAGGATTGAAATATATATACAGGCATTGGCAGGAGTAAATAAGTGCGTGAGAAAAGCTCTCCTAAAATGAACATGACTAGCCATGCGAGCAACTCCTCTAAACAGCTTTTTACGGAAGCATTTTTGTGCAAGCTATCTGCCTATTAACTAAATAAATTACTAAGTTAATTACATATATTTCTAATTATTAAATACAAAATTTAATTTTATACTTGTTACAAAAATATTATCAATTTATTTTTTCATATTAGAATTCTTTAAAAACCTGATTCTTTTATTTAAGAAACTAATAAGTCCAATCTAATTAAAAACATATGCATTTCAATTTGCATTTTTTAAAAACTTTTTAAACTTTTTCATCATGATTACAAAGATAATGCTTTTCTTTCATAAACAATTTTGCGAACTTGACCATATTTTCCTTGTTATAGTGTTATTATACTGTATTTCACACAGAAAATTAAAAAAAAAAAAAATCTTTTTACACTGCTTATCTGTGTTTATAAAGAAAATAATTCTTTTACAAATTCTACTAAAACTTGATAGTAAAATTAAGTAATATTTATATTCACATTTATAATACTAAGTTCTGCTTTACCAAAAACAAAATTGATGTAGCATAAAATAACTTATATTACTAAGTCAACAAGTTGTAAGCCTATGTGTAGTTGAAAAGCTATCGTATAGTTAAAATATAATCTCAAGCACTACAAAACAATCATTGACTGTTACGCAAAATAAATAAACAATTGCATTTTGTAAGCAAAAAAATCAATCTGAAACTCAAACTTTGTCTTTTTTATTCTATGTAGTTTGCACAAGTTTTTTTAGTTTTTCTAATTGATATCTAAAAAATAAGAAAAAATAAGCATTTTTTTTCTTATTTTTTAGATATCAATTAGATTTTTCCATCATGTATTTATGATGGACTTTTATTTACATCAATTACTTCTGCAGTTACATCTTTGTTATAATTACAATCTTACATCCTTATAGTTACAATTTTTGCTGAGTTTACTTAGTTTCTAAAGAAAATATTCTAAAGATTCATTTGATGTTTGATGTCTTATAATTAATCAATGCCTTGCAAAAAATTTTTTAAGGGTTTTCATGTATAAATTTTCCAAGATTTCAATAATATTTTCATAAGAATAACACATTTCAATGTAATCATAAGCCGAAATTAATGATGGAGCAAAGTTTGTATGAAGCAACCTCTCTACAATCCTCAATGAAATTCTCAAGTATTTGTTTCTAATGCTTTCATTCTTTTGAAGCAGTTGATCAACAAAACGCAATCTGCCCTATAGTTATTGGAGAGCTCGTGGGGGATACATCCGGCAATTTTCCACACTTTTCATAGCTTTTTGAGGCAACAAACGGCGTGGATTGATTGACATTGAAGTCTTCAGACAGCATTCATGTTGTCAGGTTCGTTCTCTTCCTGGCTCATCCTCCTAGATGGTACTGCTTGATTTAAAACAGAAAAACCACTCCCTATACTGACTTTTGCTGATTGTTCCTTTGCCAAAAAGTTTGTTTAAATCACAAAATGACTGTGCTGCTTTCCATCCTCTCTCAATGTGGTAGAGCATAATATGGCAAGTATGACTTTAGTTTTCGACACGCATTTTCTAAAACAGAAAATTATTTTAATACAAAAATAATAAACAGTAAATAACAAACAAAACGCAACTTTTCACTGATTAAAAACGCACTGATATAAACGCTTGATAATTATGCATCAACCCAATATTTTTTTACTTAAAAATGTAATCTATTTTATATTTTACTCTTCTTTTTTAAATATTTTTTCAAGTTTTATCTTTGTCATAGCCTAGTTGTAAGGTTATTTTTTATATTTTAAATAAAAAGATAGTAGAAATTTGATTTTTTACATTTCTAATTTTTATTTGTTTCAATAGTTCTTGGAAAAGTAATTTAAAAACTACTATTTATCACAATTAGTCCCATAATAATAAGGATTTTTTTTTTTTTTAATTGATTTAATAATCTTTTATCATGCATTTTTTTTGTTTTTTTACAGATCCATTAATTTGATTATTATGTAGATTCATTTAATAATCTATTAATAATCACATTTGTGGAGTTTGCTGACACATAAAAAAATTCTTTAGAAATGATTACTTATGCTTTTATAATAAAAATATTTTTAAAAAGTAGGATTTAATGTAACTATTATTTGAACTCATTTATTTTTATAGTTTTTTAGATGAAACTTATTTTCGTGCGTACATTTAAAAATTAACTCTGATTTTTTGTTTAATAAGCATTCTTGGTTTGCATGTGTAATTATTTCAAATTTTTCTTGTAGGCATAGTATGCATTTTTCGGAAATATTTTTTTAAAACAGCAGGCGCTGTTTTAAAAAAATACTAGTAAGAAAAAAAAAAAAAAAAAAAAAAAAAAAATATATATATATATATATATATATATATATATACATATATATATATATACATATAAATATATATATATATATATATATATATATATATATATATATATATATATATATATATATATATTACTGGTATTTTTTTTGTAAACTTTAATTTTAAGTTTTTTCCATTTTTTAAAATATGATTTTGAATTTTAAAAAACAAGAATATTGCCCTAATTTAAAAAAAGTTATAAGCTATAAATTGGCACAGCCTACTATAGAAGAAATTGAATCTCCAACTCGGGTCAATCAGAAATAATATGGACCTTAAACATTGTAACTTTTTGTAAAGATGCCTAAATTTAAATTGAAAAAGTACCTATATTCAAATGAAATAGAAAGAACATGCAAAGGAGTTACTGCAACATTGACTGAAATTCCCCTCCTGTTCCCCCTCCTCCACTATATGATAGACTCTGCGTTCATGATTTTATGTAATCAAAAAGTCTAATCCATTTGATCGCCATTAAGACTAAAATACCAAGCAGGAGGATTCATATAATACAAGAATTCTATAGAATTTGCATTCAATAAGTGCGATTTTCATATCTGTGAATCTGCATAAATCTAATCTAGTATAAATGTGAATCTTTTGTAAGGGCGAAGTAGCAAACATGCATAAGTGCGATTTGGTCTTATGCTGTGCGCTTTTTAATAATAAATGAATAAAGCAAAAATGAATATACTGCCAATCGACGTATCAAAGAATTTTTGTAGGATGGTGCGTGGCTAAAATGTCTACCCCTCCCCCCCCCGACTTATTAGGGCCCAAAAAATCTCAAAAACCTTTAATTAGGCACGGTTGATGCGTTATGATGCGCATATGCCAGAAGTTTTTAGAAATATCAGAGATTTTAAAATGGCTGCGGTTCTTAGCTACATGATCTTTTTTTATATGGCAACTGTTTTTTTAAGTTCATTTTTGTAAAAATCTATGTTGCAACCATATTATTGATCTGACTCAATAAATAAATGTCTTTTTTTTTATTAGTAAATAAATAAAATTGAGGCTAAAGAGAGTGAACAATCCAAAATGTGGACTGTACATATGTTTTTTTTTTAATTTAATAACATGGCATGTTATACATAAGCATGTTTTACATAAGCATAATACAAGATGTTTTACATTACAAAATTTTTGCCGATCTCAAATACTTTCAGGTCGGCAGTTAGGGTTAAATACTTTCAGGGTCAGTTAGGGTCGGCATTGCCAAATGCCGACCCTAATTCCGAGTGTTGTATATATATATATATATATATATATATATATATATATATATATATATATATATATATATATATATATATATATATATATATATATATATAACCCTCGGAATGAGGGTCGGCATTCGGCAACGCCGACCTAACTGCCGACCCGAAAGTATTTGAGATATATATATACATATATATATATATATATATATATATATATATATATATATATATATATATATATATATATATATATATATATATATATTAGGGTGGAGTGAATTTTAGTTATTTTACAATTCATTTAGCCTAGGTGTGCAAAAGTTGTCTAATCATTTCAGAAATACTCTGGAAAAATATCAATGCTCTAGGAAATTTTCTTGAGGTGCCTCAAGACTTTAATGGGTCCCTAATATTGTATAAAAAAAAGTTTTTCAAAAGTATGTCATGTTGGGTCTCAAAAGAAGCAAAACTTTATAAAAATTTCAAAAATAACAATTATTTTATAAAAAAATTATTATTTAAGATTTTTTTGAAAATATTATCAAAAAAATAAACTTTTTTCATTTTTAGTTTAAAAGGTCATTTTTTTCTGCAATAAACTATAAAATAATTTTTTTTAAATAATTAATACTTTTGAAATTTTTATAAAATTTTGCTTCTTTTGAGACCCAACATGACATACTTTTGAAAATTTTTTTTTTATATAATTTTAGGGACCCATTAAAATTTTAAAGGTCTTGAGGCACCTCAAGAAAACTTCCTAGAGCATTGATATTTTTCCAGAGTATTTCTGAAATGAATAGACAACTTTTGCACACCCAGGCTAAATGAATTGTAAAAAAAACTAAAATTCACTCCACCCTAATATATATATATATATATATATATATATATATATATATATATATATATATATATATATATATATATATATATATATATATATATATATATATATAATTAATTAGTAAAAAACACTTATCTAACTTTTATCTTCGACTCGGAGTTTCACCATTGCTGGATCATCAGGAAGAGTTACTAAATCTCAAAAAAAATTCAATTTATAGAAAAAAAATATTTTACAGGAAGTTATAAATTATTATAAAAAATTTTTAATTACTATATTTTTTTGTTAACGGGAAGTTACAGAAAGTAATTATGAAATAATTTTCTTTGGAATGGGGATAGTTTAATTTGGTCATTTGTTTTTATAATTTTTTAAGAGGTATTTATTTTCGTGCCTACATTTAGAAATTAATTCAGATTTTTTATTTAATAAATTTTCTTGATTTAAATGAGTAATTATTTCAAATTTTTCTTGCAAACATAGCATACATTTTTTGGAAATGTTATTATAGGCAGGGGCAGATTTTAGAATAGACCATTGTAAATTAAAATTTTTATTTTTTTCTTTTAAATCCCAAATATATTTTGACAGCATAGTCTCTTTTGAATATTTTTTGTGTTTAAACGATTGTTTGTGGTTGGCATAACGTTTTTTCCATTCCCCCTCGGTTAAGCCAATATATTGTTTATCAGGGTTGTTTTGTGAGGAAACAATGCATTTGTAAATTACATTTTTCGAAAGGCATTTTCCATTTAGAGGGCAATCTATTTTTTGTTTACAACTACAATAATCAGTGTTTTTTTCCTTTATATGTTCATTTTTATTAATTAACGCGTAGTTGTGGCCTTTTATAATTCTTTCTAAATTTTTTGTACAACTATAACTTACTTTAATGGTATTTCTGTTAAAAATCTTATGTAATTTATTAGAGGGAGGAAAATGTTTGTCTACTAATTTTAGAAAAATTTTACCAATATTTGTTGAAACATTTTTGCTGTACGGGGGGTTGAACCAAATTATGTTTCTATTTCTATTACGCTTTTTTGCAATTTTCTTTTCAAATTTTAGCTCGAAATTTTGAAAGCCACTTTTTTTAAGCGCATCTTCATAAACGCGTTTAGAGGAGTTAAAAATATTTTCATTAGAAGAGTTTTGGTTTAGCCTATTGTTAATTGAAATTGGATATATATATATATATATATATATATATATATATATATATATATATATATATATATATATATTGATATTTAAAGCTATTTTGTATTATAATAATAAAACAAAACTCATATTCGTAAAAGAGTACTCAATATTAAAAAGATACTTCAAATAGAGCGATATACATATATATTAACGAAGAAAAAACAACTTTTTCTATGGTACTTTAAGTTTCATGCATATACGGCAATTATCAGCCATTGAATACAAATTCAAAAACAAAAAAACCCGCTAAAATTACAAAATACTGTGTAGTGGGATCTTAACGTCGTTAAGAAAAAACAAAATATTAGCTAATCACCGGTGTCAAAAAAAGATAAGAGGAATTTATTCTTGTGTCTGCATTTTGAAATCAACTCATTTCGTTTATTTAACAAGTTATCACCTTTATATGTTAAAATAAGGAATTTTTCGTATAAACAAAGATTGCAAATTTTTGACGAAGTGTTATAAGGATTGCAACGTTTTACAATTTTCCACTTAATTAAGGGTGTAAACATTTTGTCTTTTATGTCCCAAATTTCTTTAGACAATTCGGTATCATTTTTATATTTATTAATGTTAAAAGATTTTAGATGGTTAGCATAGCGAAATTTAAATGGAGTTTCACATAAGCCAAAATATACTTTTTCTTTGTAGTCAGGTTCATTTGACGACATCAAGCGACCGGCTTGATAAACGATGTTCTTTGACAAGCACTGATTGTTCATGGGATAGATGGATTTATTGACACAGTCGCATGTTTTTCCCTCATCTTTACCTTGGCTATATAATATCCTGTGGTTGTGCGAATTAATGGTGGACTTGATGTTTGGCATACATGAGTAGCTTATTTTAATGGTATTTCGATTAAATATCTTACGAAGTTTGTGACCAACCGGAAAGTGCAGGTCTACCATGTTCAAAAAACGACTTCTTATTTTTGTTGCAACATTGGTACTGAAAGGTGGGTTGTACCAGATTATGTTTCGCTTGTGATTTTTGAATAAGATCTGTTTTTTATTTGAATGGTAGGTGAATTTGCAGATAAAACCTGATTTAAATAATGCATCTTGATAAGGAGGAATGGATTGTTTAAAAATATTTTCGTTAGAAGAATTGGTTGACAATCTTAGTTCTATAGTTTGAGGAAGGCTTTTTAGTATACTAGGAGGGTGGTTAGAGGCAGCATTTATATAACTGATGGAATTACCAGGCTTGCAGTAAGGTTGGAAAGAACTGTCATTAAGATTTAACGTTAAGTCCAGATAATTAACAATTTTAAAATTACAGCTGATAGATATATGAAGATCATTATTATTAAAAACTTTCACGAAGTGCTTTTTAATTTTTTCCATCTGTTGGCCACTCCGGTTCTTAAACACTGCTAGACCATCATCTCTATACAATCCAAATTCATCTTTTTCGTAAGATTGTGATAATTGAAACAAGATAAATATTCCAACTAACTCACAAACTTCTGCGCCATCAAAGGCTCCCATGGTGACATCAAATAAGCCTCCACTTTTTTTAATCCAAGCTTCACCGTTGTTAAATAATAATGATTTCTTGGCATGGTATATTAACTTTTTTTCATCTTGTTTTATAATTAAGTATTTTTCAGCAAAGGCTATAGCGTTATTCAGTAAATTTTCATTAATTGAAGGATAAAAATCAGTTATATCGAAAATTAAGAATTTGTATAAATGCTTTTCTTTAATACTTTGAAACCAATCTATAACGTTCTGTGAGTTTAACCATTGATTGATGCAAATTTTTTTTCTAAGATCACTATTTATTTTTGATAGAATAACTTTAGAAACTCTACCTACTTCGTTTTTTGCAGGATTTAATAGGCGAACTGTAGGGTTGTTTAAAAAATTATCCTTGTGGTCTTTTAGAGTGATAAAACAATTGGAGGTGCCATTTAATTCAATTCTGTTGAAAACATCATGATTAGTTAAAAGGTGTTTGCTTTCAATATTTATTTGAACTTTCAGATTTTGGTCAGCCTTTTTATATGTAGATGTAACGGCGTTCTTAAGGAGGTGGTTATACTCTTCTTTAGAAATTCTGTACATATTAGAGGTTTTGTCGGCTTGAGTTAAAGTATTATGTGATTTGCGCAAAGATTTTATATCGCTATATATATATATATATATATATATATATATATATATATATATATATATATATATATATATATATATATATATATATATATATATAAGTATATATATATATATATATATATATATATATATATATATATATATATATATATATATATATATATATATATATATATATATATATATATATATATATGTATATATATATATAAGTATAATCAATTCTTTAGAAATATTTTTTTTGTAAATATTAAACAACACTATATCACTTTTCAACAACACTATATCACTATATCACTTAAACAACACTATATCACTATATCACGCCACTTTTCACAAATTATTTTTCTAATATTGTTTGACATTTGTTCGTGTAAATGCAAAGAACTTTCGTCTTGTTGCTGTCCAATGGTTCTGAAGGTGCCAGCAATTGAGCATGACTTCCTAACTGATCAACGCTGTCGTGTTGGCAGAATAGCTGGAATCGACAAGAAGGAATCCGCACGTGCTGAGAGGCATTTAAAACGAAAATCTGTTTCATTATCAAAGGAAGAGACTGCAGTTAAGTGTGCCAGAGTCGTTGAAGCATCTGATAATGAATCAGATAATGAAACAGACAACAATTCTGACACCGAAACTTATTCCCCTTCCGTATCAGATGTCGATACCGAAGTCACATCTACTCGTCTGAAAAACCGTTGTTTAAAAAATATTGCTCTACAAGCAGATGGTTTTGGCATATCAGATAAAGCAGTTGTCGCGATTGTATCAGCAACTCTGGTTGATTTTGGTATAAAACATATAGGGCCAGTGGATCGGAATAAAATTCGCAGAGAACGAAAACTACTGAGAACATCCTGTAAAAATGCTGATTGTAGAATTACATCAAATCCATCAAATGAACTAATAATTTTGGCTAAATTTATTGTGAATTCATATGCGGTTGTTTGGTTTGAAATTAAGAAACATTCAAACTGCTGGAATGCTGCTCCACACTATTATAAAATGATAGAAACATCACAATTTCTTCCTGTGCGTTATCGAATAATTGTTCAGCAAGTTTTGAAGCGCAATAGCTACCCGGCTCATATCGAGAGCATTATTCTGGCTATGCTCAAAGACAACCGTCAAGTGATTCGTAAGCTTGCGTTGAAGAGAATTCTTCGTGCTCGTGAAGATGACATACCAAATCGAAAATTTCAACTCCCTGAGATACGATTTCAAGCGACTAGTTATGAAGAACTGATTGACTGGCAAACACAGCCCCGCTTGGAACCTGTTCTGACAAAACATATTCCAACTGTACAAATATTGGCATGGCTTTCGTCAGTTGAAGACATATTTATTGACATTGAGCTATTTCCATGTCACAATCAAAGTGTTGAACGTGTGATTAAAATTGTGACTGAATCAGCATACAAAGTTTATGGTCATGAAAATCGTGATGGCTATATTCAACTGGAGCGCCGCAAGTTGATTCCTCACTTTGACACAAAATCTGAATTTAAGAACATTTAAGTATAGTTTCTAATCAACGTTTGCTAATGATATATTGTTTTGACTGTTCAAATAATTTGAACTTTATTATAAATTCAATCAATAAATTATGTAACAAATGAGCGTTTTTAAGTTAATTTATTTGAAAACTTCAAAGGTAAAAATACAAAGTATAGCAAAGTAGTAGCGAAAAACGGTTTGCAGCATTGCATTCAGCGTATTTGAGAGCCAATTACTGGAAATTTCCGAAGAAATTTTCCAAATTTTTTTAAGTTATGATCCGGCCTAATATACATATATATATATATATATATATATATATATATATATATATATATATATATATATATATATATATATATATATATATATATATATACATATATATATATATATATATATATATATATATATATATATATATATATATATATATATATATATATATATATATATATATATATATATACCTTCTCAAGGCCAAGAAGGCCACTACAGATGAGGAGGCTACTTAATAGTGGTTATAACCCTCTCTCAACTCTATAACTCCGAAACACGAACCTTGACGAACAAGGCCGCTGGGCGGAGAAACAAATTTAGCGCGGTACTACCAGGGACGTGGTTGGGATCGAACTCGGAATCTCTCGCTTATGAAGCGAGCGCTTTACCACTACACCACTACCGCATTTACATATACATATTACATTACATATTACATTATATATATATATATATATATATATATACATACATATATATATATATATATATATGTATATATATATATATATAGTTTCAGTGAAATACCTTATAAACTACTTTTCAACCAATTATTTTTTAATTATATCTTATCTAAAAACAAGACATTTAAAACAATATACCTTCAAGAATATTGTAAAGAATAATAATATCCTTTACTTTCTATACAAATTATCAAAAAATTAAATTGTCTATTTGTCTGGAGTCATACGAAAGTTACCATACCTCTCTCAATCTGTAATTTTTTTTACTTCAATAAAAAGTTCTCGTTATTATCTTCAATCTTTTAGTAACCTTAAATTTTATATCCTAAATCATTGTTCAGTTAGTGCGACCATAAATCACGAACTAATGCATAAAATCATGGAATAATTTACCATATTTTATTCATGGAATAATTTTTTTTATATATTCAATTTAAATCACTAAACTATATCAAAACTTGTCTTTATGCCTTTTTTTAAAGATACTGTTTGTAAAATGTTGGGCTCATTGTGGGTTATTATTATTGCTTTTGGTATGATTATGTGTAATATAAATATTGTTATAGCATTTTTTTACAATTACTCATTTCATTATTGCTTATTGTTATTGTTTATAATATTATTGGTATTTTAATATTGTTATTGCTAAATTTTTTTAGATAAGTACTAGTATTATTTCTAAATATCAATGTTTTCTTTTTAGCAATTGCAAGTTTCCCAATATACACAATGTAAAGTAAGTAAAGAAAACATTACTTTTCAATTAGTAAATTTAATATTGATAAATAATTTTGTTTGTTTTTTACATTTTATAATATGATCTAATTAAATGCTCCTGAACAAAGTTATTAGAAATTGGATGCTAAATTTACTCAAAAAAGGACTTGGGTAAATAAATGTTTAGTTGACAGAGTAGATATAAATCTCAAATTCTTTCTAAACTGAGTAGTTATTTTTTCAAAACTGCAATGTCCTAATGGGTTATTCTATAAGTATCCTCTGCTTTTTAAAATTGTTTGTATGCTTTCCTTTTATTATTGTTTAATTCAAATTGTTGGCGAGATAGCTTGTGTATTAAAGTCTTCTGTCACAGTTGACTCAGTGAGAGTAAGCTTGGCTTAAGAAATTGACACACTTACATTCTGGAATACTCAAGTTGGTAGTTAATTAAGAAATTAAGAAATTTTCAGAGTTAAGAAAACTAAAGTGGACAACAAATTGCCGACCTTAAACTGTTGCAGATCGACATCAGATTACAACTGGCAAACATAAAACCATTTTCACAAAGGTTTCACCATAAAAGATGAAAATGAGGTCAAGGTTATTCCCAAATGAAATTCTGAGAAAAAAAAAGACTAAAACTGGACATATTTTTTAGAAAATGCTGTAAGTATATACATATATATATACATATATATATACATATATATATATATATATATATATATATATATATATATATATATATATATATATATATATATATATATATATATACATATATATATACACATATATATATACATATATATTCGTATATATATACGTATATATATATATATATATATATATATATATATATATATACATACATATATATATACATATATATATATAAACACATATATATACAGATATACACACACACACACACACTCACCTAAAAGGTGTTTGAGAAAGGCAAAAAATTGCTGACATTGTTTCTACGTTTTATGGTAGGATCTTTGTATTAAATTTTTCTTGCCGACCTCTAAAAGATTGAGGTTGGCAAAATATTGCTGACCTCATTTTTCCTAATTTCGAGGGTTGATATATCTACTATAGCATATTTATGTAAGCATTTGCTCATTTTTTTTGCTTATTTAAATCGATATGGCTTTTTTAGGAAAAAAAAAGAAAAACGAAGAATGAAAAGATTGCTGATTAATGAATGAAAAGATTGCTGCCCCATGCCAAAACCTCAATCAATGTAGCAGCATTCCACTGCTAGTCAGGGTATTTGTCAGTCGATGCATGTACTGAAGCCCCCAGCAGCAGGCTATTTGAATATGATGTCACACTGCTCACCTAAATCAGCATATATATATATATATATATATATATATATATATATATATATATATATATATATATATATATATATATATATATATATATATATATATCAAAGTAAGGATTTCTAAAATTTTAACATATGAAAAGATGTTAATGTTAAATTTTAGATTTGAGTTTGTTAAATTTATTTTTAGATAAAATAAATCCTTTTCATAACAGACGGTGGAGACGAGGCAATCGTTATGCACGGCGATTATTTTACGAGGTATTTCATTTTCTGACACCGTGATTGGACTTATTGGAATACACTATGTAATGGACATGGATTATGACGCCCATGTCATGACGGCATACACAATTTACATTATATTTTACACTTAAATTATATTTTATTTAAAGATAAAAGCTCAACAGAAACTCGTTTGAGTCAGATGAGTTGCCTATGGGAGGAGTATTGCCGCTACAAGCATTACCAATAACTGGACATTCAAAGAACAACAAGTTTTATTTCAACGATGAGATTTGTTTAAATGTATAAATACTTTTTGAATATTCTTATTTTATATCATCCTAATTTCAAAATGTTTCATTTTTTCCATAGAAAAAATACTCTTTTAATATTGTTTTACCGTTCAAGGAAAATATTATTGAAATAAGATAATAGAATCTTATTTTAAGCAAAAATGTCCTTGAAATAAGAAAAAAATTCTTATTGATAAAAGTAAATCTTGAAACAAGAAAAAAAGTTCTTATTTTAAGAATAAAAATTCTTGAAACAAGAAAAAAATTCTTGTTTTAAGAATAAAAATTCTTGAAACAAAAAAAAAATTCTTGTTTTATTGTTTCTTGTTTTATTTCTTTTTAAATGGTAAATGATAATCTGCTGAGTATTGGTTGATCATGTTTACAACGTAAGCTTAACAAATTTTTTTAATATAACTTTGTAATTAAATATTTTGCATTTATTTTAAGGGAATAAGTAGTTGCTTATATGAAACACTTTACAACCTTTATAGAAAGTATAGTTAAAAACAACCTTTATAGAAAGTTAAAAAGCTTATCTTTGAACATTTAAAGTATTCGTTTACTGAATATTTTGTAAGTATGTTGTATAATACCTATATTTCCTATTTTCTATCCTATTTTAGCTCAAATAATGTAGTTGAAAATGGTTAGGAAACTTGGGATATAACTATTTTAAACTTTTTTCTTACCGGGAGAAACAAATTTATCAACGGTTTGAAAAAGATTCTTTATTGATTTTTCTCTTAAGCAAATAACATAATTCTATAATTAGTTTTTTTATTTATAAGTGTAAATTGGTTTACATCTGATTAGTTTTTGTAATATTGATATTGAAAACTGAAAATGCCCATATTTAATAACTTCAAAAATTTTGTGAAGTTCCACAGTCAAATCAACTGTGGAACCAGTCAGCGTTATAAGGATAAAAACTAAACAGAAACTGGCTGAAAATTCTGATTTATTGATAAAATCGTTAAAATAATCAAACCAATTTATCAATAAGTCTTACTTAGACGCAAAATGATTTATTTACAAAGCTCAAATTCAGCCTTAAAACGGATTATTAGTAAATAAATTATTAATTATACTTTAACTATAATATCTTAATATTTTATAATTATAACTCAGGCATGTCAAATTCAAATCCTAACATGGGCCAAATAAACAATTTAAATTTTTAGATGATCCGCTAAAACTTTAAAACTTTTTTTAAAATAAAAACTGTAATTACGAAATAAACGAAAAAATAATAAAATAAGGAAATAAAAAAAAAAGCGAACGAAATAAAAATATAAAAAATTAAATAATTTGCTAAAAACTAAATTATACAGAGTGGGCCACATAATTATATGTTATGGGCCGCGAGTTTGACAGCCTTGCTTTAATTTGATATAATATTAGCTATCTAGATACCCACAATACCATAAATTATGGCAGGTCTGTTTCCACTTTTTTAATTTTTATGTTTAATTTTTGTGATCATTGAATTATTACCTCTAAATATAGTTAGGAAAACTTACCTTCAAAAAAAAAAAGAGATTTCAACCGACTTTAAAAACACTTTTCAGTTGCAAAAATTAAAATATCAATAAAATCTGGTTTATATCTTATATAATTTGGATAAGAAGCTATTCTTACCTTAACTGTATTGAATTCAATTACTTTTGCAATCACTGTTGGCTAATGATTAATATAGTAAATTTCAAATCATGAAAATTTACTAAATCAGAACAATATTTCAACAGTAGACAAATTAAAAGAAAGAAAAAAAAAATAAGAAATAAAAATAATTAAATTTCTACTATCTTTTTAATTAAAATATAAAAGATAACCTAACCACTAGGCAATGACAAAGACTAAACTAAATAAAAAAAAAGGAAAAATATAATAAAAATAGATAAGATTTGTAAGGAAAAAAAAAAATTAAAACCATTATAAAATTAATAGGGAAAAATGGGATTTAAAAAAATAGTTAAGCTTTTTTACAATCAAAAAAACTTTTTTATCTAGTAGGGAATTAAGAGCTGCATTTAAATGTATAAAAAACCATGTTTTTGTTTTGCTCCACTCGCATTCGGTGACAATAAAGTATGTAAATAAGCAAATAATTAAAAAAAAAACACAATTTATTAGTTTTAGTATAAATAAATATCTTGATTCACTCATAGCATTTCCTTCTGAAACCACATGAATAGTGCAGTTGATGAACCATTCGTAGGACCGAAAAGACACAAAAGCATTTGAAACTAGAACTTTAGCGACATGAATTTCACAAGTTTAACTTTCAGAGAAAAAGTTCAAAGCAGGGTCTGTGGTATCAAGCAAATCTTTATGATTAGCATTTAAGTCACCAATAACAACAATAGTCTTATAATGGATAAAGAGAAAGGACACAGTCAATTTGATCAGAAATATAATTAAAAAGAGTGCAGTCTTGAAAGGAGAATGATAAAGAACAAAAAGAAAGGTGATTGAGTGAAGAGGCGCTAAATGAAAAGCACATAAAAATCAGAGAGCTATCGTATAGTTCGAAGCTACTGCAGAGTTTCAAAAAATCTTATTACCAGCCTGCCTCATACACATTAAACTGATATTTAGAGCTATACCCGCATTAGGAGTAAAAAAAAGAGTTGCATAGCCACTAACAAGGAAGTACAAGCAAAAACCCAGAAGTAGAATCAAGAAGATTTAGCTTTCATAACTTAAAACAAGAAACACAATGTAACATCTACAACAGCCTAGATATAGAAAGGGTGCAAGACTGATCAACAAAACTTTTTTGCTTACCTCTTAAGTCATAGGCCTAGTAGTAAGTAACCGGGGGTGATATTTGACCATGGTCGGGGCCGGGTTTGATAAAATATAGCCGGGGCTGGGTTTGTGACCATGACTGCATAAACATTTATACATCCTAACGTATATTTTTTAAATTCAAAATTCATGTTATATTTTGTATGTATATATGCATATATAAAAATCATTATAATCAACATGATTATCATGATCATCATTATTATCAATGACATCACCATCATAATTATGATAATGTTCAGCCGTGGTGCAGTGGTTAGAGCGCCTGCTTTATGAGTAAGAGATCCAGGTTCGAAACGAGCTTTGGACATATTTTCGCGTCACGGTAAGGAAGGAGGGGTGAACTTCCTGGTTAAATGCACTTCCGCAGTGCTCTGTGACAAGACCGTTAAGTCTTCTTGGGGCACCTAAATAACAATATAAAAAAAAAATGATCATCATCATCCTGATAAGATGATGATCATCATCATCATGATAATGATGATGATTATCATGATTATGATAATGATGATCATAATGATGATGATCATCATGATGATGATCATAATGATGATGATCATCATGATGATGATTATTATGATGATGATCATGATGATGATTATGATCATGATGATGATGATTATCATCATCATCATAATCATGATCATCATCATGATGATAATGATTATCATGATTATGATGATGATCATCATGATGATGATCATGATGATGATGATCATCATGATGATGATGATTATGATGATGATGATGATGATGATGATGATGATGATGACATTTTTGTAATTCCAAAAAGTAACTATTTTGATTGCAGGTAATAGAAGGCGGAAATACAGAAATTGAAGGTCTCGAAAGGATAAACAAGCAAGAAAGTGAAACATTGCAAATTGAACAGGTTAAATAGAAAGTGCTTACCCTCTACATAATGGCATTGTAGAGAAATATTTTTTTGACTAAATTATTAATTATTTTTTTTAAAGCTACTTACGGTTAAAGATAAAAAAATGAGCAAGAATCAGGTACCAACTTTAGTTATTGAAGATGAAGTGCCATTGGAAGTAAACAAGTTTTTTTAAAATTGTATAAACTGTAGCGCCCAAACTAAAGCATTAGTTTGGGCGCTACAGTTTATACAATTTTTTCCTCTTCTCAACCTTCTTGATATGGAAGCCTCCATACCAGGCTCCGTGGAGGAGGGAGGGTTAGACATTACAAATGTTGTAATTTAAGATAAGTGCAGTTTTTAGTTTGGGTGCATTACTTTGGGCGCCCATACCGGTAAATTGGTATGATATTACAGCTGGGTACGGCACTGATTTCAGTTATAAGTTTATGCTAACAAATAAACATTAAAACACATTTTTACCAGCAGTTTTATGTTACATTTTGTTGTATATTTTATTGATTTTAGAACTTTGAAATAAAAAGTTAAACGACGTAAAGTTTTTTGTCCTAAGTGTGGCGTGTGAGTTTTTTATACATTATTTTAATTATTTTCATTTTGTTTACTAAATGTTTGAAAAATGGTCTTTAAACTTTTTATTTAAAAATTTTTATTTTCTTTTCACTTTCAATTTTAGCCTAAACTTTTCTTAATTTTCTTTCAGGTCAGTTGCTCACTTAAAACGACATCCAAAATCAAAAAAACATGAATGGGATGAAAATAAGGCATCAAATGCCCGATTAAACTTTGGGCTAAACTTGAAACGAAAAGTCATATCACCTTCAAAAAGGCGTTCAAAATTACAAAAATATCAAAAATATACATGCCCAATGAATTTTTGCACAAAAGACGTTCAAAGACTTGGAAATCATTTAAGACAATTCCATAAACTTTCAAATATTGATGCCAAAATTATGATGGCAAAAGCTACTCGTGTGCATGAAAATTCAACTAGTGAATCTGAAGATTACCAAGATGAATTTGAACCAGGTGAGGTTCCAAGTCTTGAACCTTTCTTTGATATTTAATAAATTTTTTTTTTAATTTTTTGGTTTAATTTATTCGGTTGGATATATGTGTCAAGTAAGGCATTGAATTTTTAATAAATGGATGAGAGCCAAGCAATTAGTGGAAAAAAGGCAGAAGATGTATCATTTTCTATTTATTGTATTAAGATGATATTTTCTCTTAGAAAAAATAATAAGGAATAGACAAAGTAAAAAAATTTCTGCTGGAAGTTGTAAAAAAAAAGAATGTTGTGTTATGCTTTTTCTTAAAAGGTATCTAAATATATATTTATTAGAAATTTTTAAAATTGTTCTTAAATGGTTTCATCTTTTTTATTACTTTAGATAAAAATATACTGATTGACATTCCTTCATTTTTATTTACAATGTTGTGCATTTTTAAAATTAAATTGTGTTAAATTTTTATATAACTGATTATAATTATCCAAAAATTAAATGATTTTATATATTTTTTTTAAAGTTCAAACATAATTGTATTCTTTTTTTTTAGTTGTCATTACTTTATTAGTTTGCTTACTGTTGAAGCATGGTTTTAATTTAGTAAATTTATATGATATGAAATTTACTATGTTAATATAAGCCAACAGTTATTAAGAAATTGGAATTCTAAACTATTGATGTAAAAATAATTTTATTTAGTAGTAAAATAAAAAATCCTTTTTTAATAGTTAATTGTGCTATAGCTATTTTGTGCTAAATATATTGTTTTTATTATTAAAAATAATATCTTTAGTTATGATTAATAAATAACACAGTGCCTTTGAAACACAGTCTGTCTCCTCTCTCTTTTACTAAAGTTTATTAATAAAGGGGAGCACTATTGGAACACTCTGTTACTACTAATCTCTTATGTATTTTTTGGTGTCATAATTGATAATGACCATGTTTAAGAAATGTTTTATGAGTCACTTACTAATTAATGATTTATGAATCCCAGTTGTTCTTACAGATTTATGAATCGCAGTTGTTCTTACAGATTTTTCAAAAAAAAAAATTTGAAATAATCATTAACTAATAATTGCCAAAAGATTGGTCACATTTGATTATAATGATCAAATTTTATTCTACTCAATATAGTTACTAGTGTTAGTGCTACCAGGCTGTTATATTAGCTGATTATTTTCTTCTTTTTTTTATTATTCCTTATTTTCTAAAACACAATAACAAAAATATGTAAAATAATGCTTTTGTAGTTTAAGATGATCTTTTTTATTTTATTTTATTTTTTTTTAGTTACTGGCAAGTTGTTCTTGGCTTTTCTTCTCTGGTGCTTGCTGTTATTAAAAAGAACCTAAACCAAAAAGATTATATTATATATAGATATGGCTGCGATTGTCCCTTTTTTTACGGAGGAGAGCGCAACGCTAAACTAATTAAATTAAAACTTTTACAGCGTTCTTTTGTGGAAAAACCGGGATAATGGCAGCCCTATATATAGATGATTTTGTATTTTATTATATTTTTCAGATAATAATACATCAAGTTAAAGTGTTGTTAGTGATTTGTTTATTAATAACTCGTACTACGGGTTGCTTACTGCTAGTATTTAATAATAACCTAGTGTTCTTTAATAATATAAAATATCTCATCACTATTATACTGATCAAGGAAATTGTTAACAAATTAAAAACCCTAAATTTTAATATAACTATAAAAATTATTTCTGACTGTAGCATGAAGGACTGCACAGACCCTCTAGCTTAAAATAATGACTTTTTGTGTGATTATGCCAAGGTTAAAAAGAGTTGCGCATTTCAGATTTGCACTGCTTATAAATGAATTTTATTTACATAATGAAAGCTTTCCACCCCCATCAAAAGTCAAATCAAATATACACCCCCCATTCCCATTAAACAATTGTTATGAAGCAACAAAATAAAAAAATTTTAAAACTCGTAATAGGAAAAATTATAAGATTTGTAATAAGCAATTATAGGAGGCTAAAGTTGTTTTCAAGAAAAATAAGTATGGCGAAACAAAATCTGTTTTTTTTTTGGAAGAGCACAATCTGATATAGTCTTGTATCTGTGGACTGGTATAAAATGTAACATTACTAATGTAATATCCATATGTTGCTAATAACTGCTAAATAAAGTTGTGGCGGTGTTCTGCATTCTACCGAATGTTGAATATTCACAAAATCTGTCAAAATTGGCATTTCCAGCATTATTTAATACAAGTAAAGTGAAAATTCAATAAATCAGAATTTTGAAACATTACCTTTAGTATTTTTTACGTATAGTACCAAATTTTTTAAGTAAAAAAAAATATGTGCATATCTAACGTGTTCAATTTTTCCAACATGATCACATTACAGAGGAGCAAGAACAATTTTTTTTGCTCATCTTTTTATCTATAGTAAAACTAAATACAATTTTGTTAATAAAATAACCCATATGAGAAATGCACACGCACAAAATGCTTCTTTTAAAGTTCAAAACCAAATATTCTTTAGCATTTTAAAATATAAGAATAGTGTGCCCTCATGCTACCTAAAATCAATATTAAAAAATCATTGTTAACATGTTAGCCAGTATCAATATTTAAAAAGTTTGATATTTTGTTGATAAAAATAATGCCAAGATAAATATTTCGCGAAAGGGAACTCTTACTACCTTCTTATTACAAAGTTTAATAAAATTGACAATTCTGCTTTGAATATTTTAAAAACGCAAAAATAAGTTCACCATAACTTTATATAAGTTCCCGTGAAATTTTTGGAATTAAAAAAAAACGCTTTTTCAGTAGTAGTAAAAAAAATAATTGGCCAATAAAAGTGGAAATTTGTTATAAGTGTGGGGAATTTGTTCCTTTTTAAGAAAAAATTTTTTTTTTTTGTATATAAAATGAAATTTCAGAAATAATCCGAAAAGCCCTTAGGTTACGCAGCGCTACTACTATTGTCAGTTTTTGGCATAATTCTATGCTAAAATCACAAAAAAAATTGATTTCTTTTATTTATTATATAAAAATATAAGAATTACACTTACACTTTTCAATATTTGTCTCTACCATTTATGCGCTAGATCTTTAGGTAACATGATGGCTCGCGACCGGGATTATAGTAGTAGTAGTAGTAGCAGTAGTAGTAGTAGTAGTAGTTATAGTATTAGTAGTGAAAAAGTATTTTTTTTGTAATTATTTTAATATTGCATATTTACTTTTTAAATTCATAGGCATTCAGGTATTTTGATCAAAATAAGTTTTTTTATTTTGAAAATAACTTGGTATTTATTAAATTTATCTTTACACATTCTAAAAATGTGTTATTTGTTTATATTTCACTTTAAAAATATTTGAGATTTTTTTAACTATTTTTTTAGATACCTTGGAATAATAATGGAGAAAAGCGTTCAAAACCAAATGTAGATAGTGCAAGCCACAAGTTTAGCATGAGCCACCAGTTTCAAATATCTTGAAGTCTTCTCAAAATATATGTTTTTGCCTGAATGCATCTTTAATGTGGATGAAACAGGTATTATAAATGTGCACACACCTGTGAAGGTTGTTGCCCCGAAAGGCAAAAAACAGATTAAGAGCTTAACTTCCGGTGAACGAGGAACTAATACAACTATTATTAGCTCTGTGAATGCAATCGGAAATTCCATACCCCTATGATGATTTTTCCAAGAGTGAACTTCAAAAATAATATGCTGAAAGGAGCACCTCCCAGGAACTAAGGGAACAGCATATATAAGTGGATGGTCAAATGCTGAAAATTTTTAGAGTTTTTGAAACATTTTATTTACTATATCAAATGTTCTGTAGATCAGCCAGTATTATTACTATTGGATAACCATGAAAGTCATGCCAGTATTGAAGCATTTACTTTTGCTAAAGAAAATGGTATAATAATGGTTAAATTTCCTCCACATACCACCCATAAGCTTCAGCCATTACACAGAGGTGTTTTTGGACCTAAAAAGAAATACTACAGCACAGCTTGTTGTGATTGGATGCTGTCAAAACCAGGAAAGCCAATCACCATATATGACGTTGCAGAAAACATTGGCAAATGTTATCCTTTGGCTTTTATTCCGTTAAACATTCTAGCAGGTTTTCGTGTGTCTGGTGTACGGCCAGTTAATCAAAACATATTTACTGATGATGAATATTTAAGTTTATGTGTAACCGACAGACAAGATCCAGCATTAAATTGTCTAAATAGTTTTATTTCTGACAAAAAAAATGAGTTAGTCAAAGATTCATCAATAAATTCACAAAACAATTGTAATTCTATACAAGGCAACGATTCGTCTGCAATGAAAATAGATTTTTCTCTATCAAATTTTGTTTCATGTATAATGCCAGAACAGGTCTGTTATTTTCCGAAAGCAAAACCTTGTTTATCTAAAAGAGGAGGTAAAAAAGCAGGTAAATGTTTAATTCTCACTGACACTCAATAAAGAAACGCTATTGCACTTCAACGAGCAACAAAAGTTGAAAAAAATAGAAAACTTCTTTAAAAATCTTTGATTTGAATGGAACGAGCAACATAAAACATTTTTAAATGTTGAAATTTTAAGATTCTACACAACACTAGATAAATTTTTTGAAACCAATGCTAGATTAAACAAATTTTTAATAAAATTTAAGTGACTATCTTTGTAGTCTATTGATTATTGATGGAGTTAGACCTAATGTATAGAGAGCGGCCCTAGGTACAATAGCTGTTGGTCCTTGGTACAATTTAAAAAAAGCTTATTGTACCTAAAGCCACTAATTTTTAAACCCTTCTACATGACGGACTTTTATATTTTAAGTCATTATACCTATATTAATACAAACTAATTTGTATAAAGATGTGATCATATCAGTTTCACCATTTTTAGACAAGCCCGGAGCCTTGATTTGGGTCATTGAAAAAATCCGGCCCTAGGTACATGAACTTCCCCTATATATATGTATATTTATAGATACATATATACATATATATATATATATATATATATATATATATATATATAAATATATATATATATATATATATATATATATATATATATATATATATATATATATATATATATATGTATATATATATATATATTTACATATATATATATTTATAAATATATAAATATATATATATGTATATATATATATATAATATATATATATATATGTATATATATATATATATATATATAATATATATATATAATATATATATAATATATATATATATATATTATATATATATATTTATTATATGTATATATATATATATATATATATATATATATATATATATATATATATATATATATAATTATATTATAAGTATTATTATAATACATAATATAACATAGTTATGATAATCTAATACATAAAATAAGCTTACAATACATAATATAAATCTAAAATATATAACATAATACTAATTTGTTTACGGTCAGTTTGTAAGATCGATGGTTTAGACAGTGACAGTACTCAAAATTTAAAGGCAGCTTTTCTATCCAGCGTGAATGATAAGTATATTATTCATCCTTTGCACAAGCTATCGACACTTATTGTTCCTTCTTACAAATACTTGTCTTTTGTCAATGCAGAAGATCGCAGTTTTGTTTATCCAGAGATGCGTAGTATGGTAGAAAAAATACTTGGCACTTCCCCTGACAGTGTGTGATACATTGCAATTCTCGACAACGACAGTGAGCATAAGCTTCCAACAATGGTATTGATTGCTAGAGCATTGTTGGCTATTCATGCTATAAGTACTGCCAGTGAAAGATTCTTTTCAGTGTGTGGGGTGACGATGAGTAATCGCAGGGCTCGAACCCAGAAACATTAGAGATGCTGATATTTCTCAAATATAACATTTATATATTTATCCTGATTACTGACAGTTAGCTACTAAGCTACCGCTATTTGTGCTCAGAAAATTTTTTATGTTTTTGAAAAATTACTGCTTTTATGCACTCTAAGTACAGCGTTTAGTTTTTTTAACTTTTAAAGTTGTAATAGCTAAATTGCAAATTATTTCAAATAATTTGCAATGCTTTAACTACTTAATATTACTTTAATTTATTTGTGTTTTGTCATTGTGAATGTAACTAATAAAACTAATATAAAAAAAAAAATGGTGTTAACACCAAACTGAACCGAACCCGAACTTAAGTTGTTACCGTACCGAACCCAACTGAACTGCCGTTAAGACCGAGCCGATCTGAACTCGAACATTAGATATATATCCTGAAAAAAAATTATTGTAAAAACCAAAAACTGTTTTAACGCCGTGGATGTCTTACGGGTTACTAAAATCTTTAAAAAGATAATAAAAGTTATATGATAAGTACTTGAAAAAAAAACTTATAAAAACGAAATGTCATATAAAAATTATAAAAATTTATTTAAAAAAACAAAAAGGAACTCAAAAATACTTTATCATGAAAAACTATTAAGTAAAGCCACCGGAAACAGTAAAAAAACATGGAGTGTAATTAAAGAAATAATCGAAAAAAATAATTATGCAAGAAACATTCTGCCAAAAAAAATAACAATTAATAAAAACACAATTTATGATAAATCAACTATTGCTGAAAAACTAACAAAAGTGCTGGATTTGATAAAATTAACGTTAATGTTGTAAAATCAGTATATAATATAATAAAACTCTCGTTATTTCACATATTTAATCTTTCATTTAAATCAGGTATTGTCCCTGAAAAGCTAAAAACTCCAAGAATAACGCCGATATTTACGTCCGGAGATGACTCAAATATCTCTAATTATAGGCCTAAATCTATTTTACCTTGTTTTTCAAAATTACTTGAGAGAATAATGTACAGTAGGCTTTTTGATCACTTATCAGAAAACGACATGTTGTATTCAAAACAATTTAGTTTCAAAAAAAAAAAAAATTTAACGGAACATGCAGTGGATGAAATAGTCAAATATTTATCAAGTGCATTCAATAGTAACTACTTCACCTTAAGAGTTTTCATTGATCTGCCAAAAGCTTTCGATACCGTTCATCATAATATATTAATAAAAACTTGAACACTATGGAGTAAAAAATAACAATTTACTTTGGTTCAAAAATTATTTGACCGATAGAAAACAATTTATAGCGTATGAACAAAAACAAACAATCCCGTCTGCCGTAATTTTTGGGGTTTCCCAGGGCTCTATTTTAGGACCACTGTTGTTCAGCAACAGACTTATTAAACAGTATTTTTTTGCAGATGACTCTTTTTTATTCCCTCAGAGATATTAATACACTATTTGAAACAACAAACAAACAATTATCGAAAGTTTATGAGTGGTTTATAAGTAATAAACTTTCTCTAAATGTGTATAAAACCAAATTTATTTTGTTCCACAAAGTTAATAAATCAAAAAATATTCCCATCAAATTGCCTAATAACCAATAACACTAACATTAAAAGAGAAAACTCAGTAAACTTTCTAGGCGTAATATTAGATGAACATTTACGTTGGAGTTAACATATAAAAAGTATTGAAAATAAAATACCAAAAAATTTAATGATATATAGGACTAAACCATTTTAAAACAACAATTCTTTAAAAAATGTATATTTCTCTTTTATTCATTGTTATTTAATTTATTGCAATAATGCATGGGCAAGTACAAACCATACAAAATTAAAAAATTGTACTGTAAACAAAAACACGCGTGCAAAACGATTTTTTGAGCTGATAGAACTGTACCTTTGAGCCTCTTCTGCGTACACTTGGCGCATTAAATACATATAAAATCAACTTACACCAAGTTTTAATGTTCATGTATAAAACAAATTCAGGATTATCTTCTAAAATATTTTAATCCTACTTTGACAAAATGTTTCATAAATATCCAACAAAAATTTCAAATAACAGCTTTTTTGTCCCAAAATAATATAATTCAAAACTAATTTGATCTTACTCTTTCCTTAAAGTTTGACTTTTAAATTTTTCTTTAAATGACAACGAATTGTTATCTATTTTACTTAACAAACAGTTTGTTAACTATAAATATTTAAATGTAATGGTTTTTGTAAATACGTGAGAATGGGGCTCGGTGATAAGGATTAATAAGACTTCTCCTTGCCCCGCCAATATTTATTTTTATTTATATGCTTCTAAACTGCATATATTATTAAATAGCAAAATAAAATTAAAAAAAAAAAAATTTATATAACCGAACCGGACCCGAACAATAAAAGAAGGGTTCGATTCCAATCTCTAATTTCTACAACAAAACGTTGTTTACATCATGTCAATGTATTTGGAAGACGTCAAGTCTAAAAGAAATTGATATTTTTAAAAAACTAAATGCCCGAAAAGATTTAACATCACAGCACCTAGGTGGAGTAGTCAACATTGATTAAAGATTCTTTTAGTGACGAAAACAAGTTTATGAAGTTTGAATATCAGATGGAATCAGGTACGTTCGAGGTCTAGTAGGTATAAAATATGATCTTAAATCCCAACTACTAACCGTAAAACAAGGAAGAGGTAATTTAATGATTTTGAGATGTTTTAGTCGAGTCAATAAATATACAAAAACAAATATATGTAATATCATTTTGGCACCTCATGCAAAGGATAAAATGCTTCACAGATAGATATACCATCAGGAAAACGAACCCAAACACACAGGTAAATCGGTTCACGAATTCTAAAATAGAGTAATGTTTATGTTTTGAGGTTGATATCCCAATCAACTGGCTTATTTGAGATAATATGTCATTTATTATTTATGTTGACAGTCAAATCAGCATATCATGCTAATTTATACTATATCATGCTGTATCTATAATTATTTATCATATATATATATATATATATATATATATATATATATATATATATATATATATATATATATATATATATATAAATATATATATATATATATATATATAAATATATATATATATATATATATATATATATATATATATATATACATATATATATATATATATATATATATATATGTATTTGATGTTATAGATATTACATATATGATATTAAATATCTTTAATATCATATATGTAATATCTATAACATCACGCTATATCTATAATCTATATCATGCTAACTTATGCTAACATATCATGCTAATTTATTCAGCAAACTTTTGGATGCTACTGTATATGGTGATAAAAACAAACGATGCTTTTAATGGTAAGAGGCTTAAAATCAAAGGGTTAGAGATTCTATTCCTGCTCTGACCATATTTGCGACATTTTAGTTCTTGTTTTAGCATGACTGGGGCTCAAGACCCGTAAATCGGGTATGGATCCGGGTAGGTTTTGTTGATACCTGACCCAAATCTAGACAGTGGCGGAGCCAGCATTTTTGATCTTTGAGATAGTTAACTTCCAGACATTTTTATGTTTATACTTATGTCAAATAATGAGGGTTTGCAAAAAATTGCAATGATTGGAGGCTGGAAACAAAAAAGCCCCAAAATTTTTGCAACACCTGCCCCAAACGTGAAAACAACAAGTTGATAAAATATTTTTTGTACTTTTCTCAATTAGACTAATATTCATTGATAACTTTTAAGTTTCATTGTATTATCTCTCAGCGTTCCTAAATTATGACCATATAAAAATCACAACCCCCTCAAATTGAGGGGGGTTAAAACTTTAATATAAACATATAAATGTTTAGAGTTAACTCCATGTCTGGATGTTAGTTATCTCAAAGATCAAAAAATGCTAGATCCGCCTCTGCCAGACCTATATATATAAACCCAATCTGGATCCAGGTCTGCATCTGTTAATACCCAACCCATCAACTTGGCCCTACTTGGTCGTTTTTTAATTTTTTCAATAAAATGGTAAACATTATTTAACTTTATTTTAGTAATTTTATTTTAGTAGTTATTGAAGTTTAAAATACTATATTTATATAATATAATATATATATATATACAAGAAACTATATTATATATTTTATATATATGGTTTATAACATATATTGTTTTTGTTATTATTTAAAAAAAACCATATTGTTATTGTTTTTGTTAAAAATTATGATTTAAACTTTAATAGTTTAATTCATTTGATAAATCATCAGAACTAATAACTATCATCAGATCTAATATAACATATAGAAAATATCTATTAATGTTATATTATTATTAAAATATAGAAAATATTTATTAATGACTAAACAACTCGTATTAATGACTAAACAACTTTTAATTGACAGTTAATTGTCAGTTAATTTGCAATTAAGTTATTACCAATAATAATAATAATAACAATAACAATTTATTTCACAAATGAAAATTTAAGTCTAACATCCGGATAAATAACTAAAAAATTAAACATTTTTGTGTTTACAATTTAAACAAAAACATAATAAAGTAATTTTTATGCTATTTTATTAAGAGCTCTCTTCAAACGATTGCCTATCAACTTATCGACCAAATCGAATTTTGCAGTATGTGATACTAATGTTCCTGAAAAGAAAAAAAAACATAGAAATTTTTTATGCATTTCACTAGCATGTAAAAAAATAAATCAAAATGTTAATAATAATAATAAGAAATATAAACAATATAAACGACATACACACCACATTTATTTAAAAATTACCTATAATTACTTCATAATAATTATAGTAGTTTTGCTCTACTTAAATTTTAGAACTTTTTTAGTTTGTTTAAGAGCATTTTATAACAAAACACAAATAGTTTCTTTTTATTTTAGTTGTTATTTCTTTTTTTGCGGTGTATAGGTGTATGGGCGTGTATATATGAGCATGTTATGAACATAGTGTATGGGCCTGTATATATGAGCATGTTATGAACATAGTGTATGGGCGTGTATATATGTAATATGTAAAATAACTAATAGTAAACTGACATTTAATTAATAATACTTTATAAAAATATAACATAAAGTTTTGTTTACTTTAAAAACAATTGTTATAATTCAAAAGTACTGAAATATAATACTATGATTAATATTATAAAATAATAAATATTATTATTAACTTTTATATCTGTAGCTTATAATATAATTAAATATAAAACTTGGTATATGTTTTAATAATTTTTCATCTATGCGTATAATTTTATAAGATTTATTAAATGTTGAGAAAGGTGATAATCAAATCAAAAAAATTTAAGTTATCATTTGACGATGAAGATTGATGATTCAGGAAATGATTGTAACAAAACAATAACAATAAGCTTAAAACAATATATATATATATATAAAGTATATATATATATATATAAAGTATATATATATATATATATATATATATATATATATATATATATATATATATATTATATTAAGTTTTATATAGTTTATATAAAACTTATATATAGTTTTTATATTATCTTAAATGAATTTTATTTATTACATGGTTATAAAACAAATTTGAAAATTATTTTTTTGTTTATAATTTTTATTTTCTCTCCTTGATTTTGAAAAATGTTTCGTGCTTAAAAAGTATTATTACAAATAAATTACACTTAATAACTACAAATAAATTACACCTAAAAATTGCAAAATAAATTACTGAAATGTAATAAGTAAATGTTTAAAATACTTTAAAAACATTCTTGCAACATGCTTGTGTCTACCAAGTAAATTCATGTATTTAAAAAATCCCTTTTACAACAAGACACTATTTGAATTACATGTTTTGGGTTGGGGATTTATATATGCATCAGTTCTTTTATTTGTTGTGAAATCAGTTCTTTTTTTTCTTTTTTGATAACTGTAATTTTGAATATCGTCGCGCCCAAAGTATCTGTAAACTTGCTGTTGAAAAGAATATCTATTTGTTGTTGAAAGCATAATCTTGTACAATTCTATGTTTAATAATGCATTCATTGCTATTTATAAGCGAGAAACACTGCGCCTTAATATCAGAATTCTTACCTATGTAAATTTCTTGCCCTTATGAACAATTGAAGGTGAATTTCACGTTATTTTGGCACGTGACAATTAGGTGACTTTTTGGTCCCCATGAAATGACCAATTCACGTGATTTATGGACGTGTTTTTCACGTTACTTTTGGCACGTGGTATTTAGGTGACTTTTTGGTCCCCAAGAACTGTCCAAAAGACGTGCTTTTTACGTTAATTTTGGCACGTAATATTTAAGAAATAATTATGCTTTATAAAAACGAAGTGTTTGGATTCGTGTAAAGAAAAAAGACTCATCTTCGAGGAAATATTTAATACGTAGTAAATTACATGGTTTTATTAGTCAGTATATTAGTTCTTGACATAAACATTTTGAATTTGTAATAAAAGCTGCACTTTTGTTAAAATATCCTCCTTATATCCAATAAGTGCTAAGTACAAAGTCATAGATCTGCAACTTATGAAGAGCACGTTTCAATCCACAAAGAGCAGACTTCAAACTTAATCTAACGAATCAGTCGATATATTCTCCATAAAAGCACGCTTCAAACATAATCTAACGAATCACTCGATATTTTCTCCAATAAGAGCACGCATCAAACTTTATCTAATGAATCAGATTTAGCTGAAAAGAAACGAATAAAATCTAAAATAATAATATGATTATTTAATAATTATCTTAAATCACAAACTTTTAAAACAAATCTTACTTGGTGAGTTGCCAACTATTTTGGCAACAAATTTTCTAGTGTTGTTATTTGTTTTCTTTTATCTAAATCATTAAATAATTTTAAGGAAACAATACTACATACAATGTAGAAAAATAAAAATAAACATTTTATACTCTGATTGCTATAAAATAAATAAAGATTTAATAAAAAAAGATATAACAAAAAAGTCGACAGAAAATTAAAAAAATGAAGCACAAAATAAAAAATACAAGTTTGAAAAAATATTATTTATCTATATATATATATATTTATATATATCTAATATCTATCTATAGATATATCTATATCTATATATATATATAGTTAATAACTGATGCGCGTGATTAGAAATAGACCTGTACTCACCTTAGGTGATAACATCTAATTAAATAATTTGTTTTCTTTGTTTTCCATCTTCTTATATTTGCATCTGTTTCTGCATTACCTTGTTCATACATTAACTCACTAGATGCAAAGGTGAAAGCGAAGTTGCTTTAAATGAGTAATCTACAAAGTTTTGAACAACATTAAATGTCATTTTAGAATGCACACAGAAAAATTAAAACAGTTTTTAAAAATGTAATAGTTACCACATAACCACACAACGTTATAGTGGGGATTTTATATGATGATTTTCCTTACTCATGGTGAGATTTTCACCTTGAGGCTCCTTTAGCTGAGGAAAAATTCACCACGGCTAAGGAGTCTCATCTACCCCTAATTATATATTATATAAAAAAAGTATAAAACTAAAAGTATGTATAATAAAGTATTGTCAAATTAGGTTACCAATAAATACCGAGTGCTGAAAATTCAACTCAGAATCAAGTTGCATTCTCCAACAAGATATGAACTAAATTAAATTCTTGCTACAGGGTGCGATCACAAAAGAAGACGAAGAGAGGGAAAAGTGAATTTTCTCAAACTTTAAAAGTTAAAAGGTTATTGGGTCTTACTACAGAATGATATTCCTAGGCAATAACATAACAATACCATTGGGTCTTCCAAGTCAATAATATTTTATGCAGAACTTATGATTTGTCATGTAGCCTAATAAATTTAATATTAAATAAGTTATAATAACTTATTTATTATTAAATTAATTTCATCGGCAAATTTGACAGTTTAAAATAATATAATAAATAATAGGGTAGAAAAAAAAGTATACCTTGTACTAGGGTTTGATCTTTTGCGTGTTGCAATATGAGAATTATCTGCGATAACTTTACACGATTTTGAACTAAACTTTGTAATATATTTATTAAACCTAAATTGATAAAACTTAGATATAAGATAATATAATATGTTTAGATAAAATATTATATATGTGAGATTTTATTTTTGTCAAAAATGCATTGCGACGTTATAAGATATCTTATACCCTAATACTTTTTTTATTAATTATTATAAAACTACAATGCAAAATAATTATATTATTATAAAAGTAAAATAAAAAGTAACTACAATAATGAATATATAAACTACATATTTCATATGATCATTATATTCAAAAAATCCGGAAAATTGTTTGCGGAAAATATCCTGAAAAAATTAAGAATATTTTTCCCCTCATTTTTCCCTCAATTTTGCATTCAGTCAAGTTCTCAATTTTTAAAAAACTTTTTTTAATTTTTGTATAAAAAAAAAAATATGCGGTATTCCGGGAATATCCCAAATAAGATAATCTCTGAAACTAAATTATAAAAAAATAGTAAATAAAATAAAGAATATCTTTCCAAGTTTCTAATCACAGGTTTTTATTGTGAATAAAAAAAGTTCCAAAATACACAATATTTTGGCAACGTAACCTTCACGTTTCAATCAAGTAAAATTGTCACCTGGACAAGGTCACCTAAAATATACATGATTGAAACGTGAAGAAGGAAACTAGCTAAGAGCACGCACCAAACTTTATCTAATGAATAAGTCAATATTTTCTCCAATAATAGCTCGCGACACCAAATTTAGCTAAAAAGAAACATATAAAAACTTAAATAATAATATGATTATTAAATAATCATCTTAAATCACAAATTTATAACACAAATCTTACATGGTGAGTCATCAACTGTTTAGGCAACAAGATTTTCTGGTGCTGCTATTTCTTTGATCTAAATCATGAAACAATTTTTAAAAAAAACAATGCTATACTTGAGAGAAACTTGCTTTACATATTGGAAGGTTGTCAACATTGAAAGATAAGTATAATGCAGTTTCAAATACAATAGCATCATAATCATCTTTTTGTGGGGAAAACATCGAACAAATCTGCGTAAATAACCTGTTTTATATTGTACATAATAACAATAGTAATAAAAGTCATATAATATATATATAAAAATAATTTCATATAATTCAAATATATATATTAATCATATAATATTTAAATAATATAAAAAAATGAAATAAATAAGTATTAACCTTTTTAAACAAGTACAGCACCAGATCAAGATGTCATATATTACAAAAAGATAAAGTATTTAACAATAATATATACATATATTAATAATAAATAACATAACACATTTATTTATTGATATTGTCTTGGATAAATTTTTTAACCTTGTTGATAAAAACCAAATAAAGAAAGACAATTTATTCTTGGTTTTTACCTAAACGACTCTTGAGCAATAAAGTATGCAGAAGTTCTAGGGACATTATTATTGCTCAAGAATCAAGAATAAGTTCTGGTAGAACTTATAATTTGTCCATGTATCTTATTTAATAATTAAATAAGCTACATGGACAAATTATATTTTAATTTGATATTAAATATGTCATAACTTATTTTGTACTAACTTAAGTAAGCAAAATGGACAAATTCGCCAGTCTAAAATATTATATCATAAAGTAGAAAAAAATCATACCTTGTATTTGAGTTTAATCTTATTTGTGTGGCAAATAGGGACGCTTGGTACTAATTTATTTAACTTAATTTAATATTACAACTTAAAATATTTTGTACTTTTTAGTTCTGTTTTAAATGCATTGCGTTATAAGATATTATATAGACCAATTTTTTTTTTTAATTATGATAATACTACAATAAAAATTAATTATATTATCATAACAGTAAATAATTATAACTTTATATTGAATACAAAAACTATACTATAAAAAAATAATTACTATAACTAAAAATATTATTTCACATTTCTTATGCCAGATTTTTATTGAGAATAAAAAAAGTTCCGAAAGACGCGATATTTTGGCACGTAACTTTCACGTAAAATAGTAACCTGGACGAAGTCACCTAAAATACACGTGATTGAAACGTCAATAAGACGTTGCGTGCCTACTGGGATTGCAACTTTTTAAAAGGTATGGTGTAATTTCGCATTGTTCGTTGACACTTGTTATATATTCTTTGTAATTATCTTTATAATCTTTTACTGCACTGATATACCTTGTCACCTTTTAAAAAGTACGATTTCTGCATAGTACTATGTTTGATGACATTTTTGAGTTGCTCGTTATCTTATATTAAATTATCGTATTATCGCAGAACCCAGTGGGCATGCGTCGTCTGGGAGACGTCCGAGAGACAACTGACGGGCATCTCTCGGACAACGCCTGCCCACTGGGAACGTTTAATAATTTTTTTTTGCAATCTATTATAATTTGTATTGGAATATTGTATTGGCATTGGTTTTTATTTCCCTGTTTAATAGCGAGTTTCAAAGCTTTTGAGTGAGCCAGCTTACATTAAACCACAGAAAATAGTAAAGTGATGAAAAAATGATATATTAGCAGTTGATAGTTATTAGCAGTTAATAGTTATTTAAAATAAATTAGATCGGATAAAAAGTTATCAATTTTAACTTGTTGAGATTTGCCTTTCAGAAATGAAGAGGTGAACTGCCACTATAAAAGTTAACACGTATATTGTATGATGAAAGTTTAATTAATAACTTTAAATGAGATGCGGAATCAATCGCCTTTTGGATGTCAATATATATTAGTAGCGCTTACGGAAGTCGCATTTGCGAAACGAGATTTTTCGCTAAACGAAGTTTTGAAGTCAATATAAAGAAAGTTTGTTGGCTAAATGGATATAATTGTAAAAAATAAAAATTTCATATACCAAAATGTTTATAATGAAACTTTATTTTCAGTATTGGAACATGTTAACATTTGAAGGTTTAATTTTTGAAATTAAGATAAAAAACCATATTTCATTCGAAACAAAACTATTTCGCAACGCAACTTGCGAAATAGTTTTTAACGGGAAAAAACTTACGAAACGCGGCATAATAAATATATTCAATTACGTTTTATGAATCAAATACACATAATTAACTAAGTAACTAAAATACTAATTATTAAATAATATTATTAAGTTTCAATTGTAAACTTTTATATATAAGCTAAGACTTTCATATAATAAACTTTTCAAAATATCATTTAATAAATAGGAATTAAATAATGAAGATAATTTGAACAACGTTAACATAAAGAATACAATTGCGTAATTGGGAAACAATGCAATGGTTGAAATAGAAAAAACAACCTAATTTAAGTAATGGATAATGCTATGGTAATGCTAAAACTTAATTATAAATTAAAAAGCCTAAAAATAGCTCTCACTTGTTTTCAAATAGAACGATTTTATGCTTAGTCAGTTTCATTTTTTTTATTTTTTAGGTGCTCTGTTATATGAGCTTTTGCTTTTATTACCTTAATAACAACCAGTTAATTCAAAAAAAATTTCAAGACATGCTTTTTAAAGTTATTTTCTAAAATATTTTCTTTTATAAAAAAAAAAAAGTGAGGGTAGGAGGGTTGAAAGTGCACTTGTTCCCCCTTGATTTTAAAATGTTTTAAGACGCAACATCCCAACGTTATTAGGACTATACAACTGCTGAAAGTTTTAAAGCTCAACCTTTTTTGGAGGGTACTAAAAAATTAATTGCAAGATTTTGCAGCAAAAAAAATATATATATATATATATATATATATATATATGTATATATATATATGTGTGTATATATATATATATATATATACACACATATATATATATATGTGTGTATATAAATAATAACCTTTTTTTTAATATAACAGTTTAATGAATGCTTGTGAGTCTTTTCCGTAAGTGCGCATTCCGAAATGCTCATTTCGTAAGGAACTGTTTTGCAAGTATTCTTTCAAAATGATTTTTTTAAGTTTCTTTTCGTAAAGCGTTATTACGGAATTACAATTATTTTTTTCGTGTAATCCGTTACGGAAGGTAAATTTGCACATGTTCAACTTCCGTAAAAGCAATTTTATTTACGAAAGATAATATTGCAAAATTTTCGTAAGATTTGTTTATCAGCGAACAACCCAAGTCCCGGATAACATTTTGTTACAATCCAGCCGGATTTCGAATTTCCGGATACTAAAAAATTATTTAACCGGATATCCGGTCGGATATTCAGTTAAAATCATAAAATATATATTTCATAATGACAAAATATGACCTTCAAAATGCCGAGTTTTGTTTAAAAACTTTTTAAAATTAATGATAGCTGTGATTTCACAGCAATATTCATTTCATGCGAAAAGAAGATAATCAGGGGATGTAATAAATCTGATTAGAAGAAATTTTGCATAACTCCACTGCATAATCACGCAAAAAAAATATTATTGTAAAGTTTATAAAAAGAAAAAAAAAATTAATATTGAATCTTTTTCAGCTGTACAAGGAAGTTCAAAACATATTGAATTCTAATCAAGTTTCCTTTCGCTCAAGAAAGCTCATGTTTCTTTAATCATTCGAATATAGAAAAAAATAATGATGTTTTAAATTATTGGAATCATGAAGAGAAGTTTCCACTGCTAAAAGAGTTAGCACTTAAGCTACAAGCATCACTTGCATCCTCTGCATTTTTGGAAGATTGTTTTCATTATTTATGAGAAAAAAGTGATCAAGGCTACCTCAACGTGGAGAAATGTTAAGTTCTCCACGTTGGAAATAAAAGAAGGTAAAAGAAATATAAATGAGTGATAAACTGAAGTATTAATTATTTGTATATAGTTTTAGTAGTAGTTTAATAATAATAATATTGAAACCATTAACATTAGATTATTATTTCAAAATATAACATTTCTAGATTTCTTTCAATTTTTAAATGAAATATCCGGTATATAAAAAATTGGATAAAGTTAATATCCGGCCCGATATCGGATACCGAATAATACTTTTATCCTGGCCGACATGACTTATCCGAGACACCCCTAATATATATAACATGTACTATCAAATGGCTATCAACTGCTATACTCTAATCGTTAGTATTTCTCAATTTATTAGTTATTTATATGAAGTTTTGGATACAAGTGGTCCAGAACAAGATCTTTTGCCATATGTTTTCAGTTTAGCACGTGTTACACATTTTTACACAGAAGTATTTGCAGGCAAAGGGCTCAACTCTTAAAGAAATATTGACAATTCTAGCAACGCCAAATATTTTTTGTAATTAAAAAGGGAATAAAATTAGAGCTCATAGTTTTAGTAGAAAAAAGTAAATTTCAAGAGTGCAAGCAAAAGGCACTGAAAATTCTATGCAAAAAAAAATGCTTAAATAAAAGAAGGGCAAAGTGAAGTTGTTTGTTTTCATTCTAAACTCAAATTTAAAGATATCAAGTAAATAGCTCACATGATTAGGTTTGTTAAATTCAGGAGTTTTTATACACTGAAGACAAGTTATTAGTTTTCCGAATCATTTTCTATGATTAGCAATAAGAAGATTTTATACTTTGAATAAAAATAAAAAGCATGAAAATTTGACTACAAGCCATATTCGATCTTCAAAAATTCAAATTGATTTGAAAGTTGTAAAACTTATCGATTAATGGAACCTTCTAAAACCTCTTTTAATTATTTTGCTGAGCATATATTTATTTCTAATATCATCTCTAAGGCTTTATGCAAGTAGAGTTTTTTTAAAAATATTTAAAGAATTATCAAAGGTCAACCACCGGACAGTGAAGATTTTCCAATCATGCAATAATTACGTAAAATTAATTGAATGTAAACTACATACAGTTAATTATATTATTTTAACAACTTCAATTAAAATTACATTGTAGTTTTGTAAATAAAAATAATTTTAGTAAAGTTGGAAACTTTTAAATTATTTATCATTAATAAATGCACATGTCTGTTCTCAGTGTCGTCTTAACGCATAGGCAAAGTAGGCTGCAGCCTAAGGCCCCCAAAATGTGTCTTTATGTATTTTTGTGTAACTTTAGCAACTTTTATTTTTCGTATCTTGGTCCCCAATAAAGTTCATTTTGTTTTTTTTAATACCTTATTTTTCAATAAATATTTTGTTCAAAAAAATACTCAAGTTCTCGCTCAGGCCGTCAGGTGATCGATACCAACAACTTAACAAAATGTGTTTTGATTGATTATTCATTATTTCAATAGTCAAAATTTCTTTATCGCCATCAGAAGCATTCAAAAATTTTTTTAAACATCTTTGCTTTCAAAAGGCTGCAAACAACCGCTATTAGAGTTAGAAGTTACTGAAAGAGAAAAGTTGAAGGCTGAAGAGCAAGATAACAATTGACAGACGACTTAAAGGATTGAAAATTATATGACTCAGGAAAGCAAGATGAAGTAAGAGAATTCCAAAGAACTGATGTTTGAGGAAAAAAATTAGACGAATAAGAGTTTTTGGAGCACTTAGGAACTGTCACAAAAAAGGATGAAACTTAAATAAATGACGAGTAACACGAGAATGAATTTTAGTAGATGGCACAAGAGACGCTAGCTCTTTAGAGTAGTGCTCATTATAGTATTTGTAGAAAAGAGAAAGAGAAGCAACGTTACGACGATGTGATAATGATTGGAGGTTGGCTGCAGGAGCAGGTCAAACTATGTTTACAATGCGTTTTTGCACCTTGTCTAGAAAAGAAAGAGCATCATTGGAAGATTCTCCCCAGATGTAGGAACAGAATTCCATACAAGGACTGATTTAAGATTTATAGAGATAAAGAATAGAATCCGGAGTATGAAGGTGTTGAGCACGATAAAGAGATACGCCTTTAGCAGATACTAATTTTGTAATGGATTTGATATATGGTTTCCATAAAAGAGCGGAAATAAGAGTTAACTATAGAAAATAAAGGGTAAATGACTCATCAAGTACATTACCCTTCATAAATATAGGAAAATCTAACTTGTTGCGATAAAGATTGGCTAAAAAATTGGGATTTATCTGAATTAAAGTTCACAAGCCACTATGAGCTCCATGCTGTAGCAGAAGTGGGATCTTTTTCAAGCTCAAATGTCCCCTCTAAGCAATCAGAGAGTGTTTGCTTCTTATCAAGACAAGAATAAATGTTAGTATCATCAGCAAACAATGCCATCTTTGATGCGAAAATATCTGAAGATCGTTAATATAAATTAAAAAGAATATAGGGCCAAGGATAGAAATTTGAGGAACCCCTGAAGTTATAGAATATGAAGAAGACTGTTGTCAATTGAGAACAACTTTTATAATACGATTGGAAGGATTCAATAATCCTAAAGATGTTACCTGATACACCGTAAGAAGGAAGCTTATGGAAAAGACAAGTATGCCAAACTTTATCAAAAGCTTTAGAAATGTCAAGAGCGATGGCCTTAACCTCTCCACCTTTTTGTCATTATTGTAAATGATATCAGCATAAAAATTTTAAGCAACAATTTTAGGTAATAATCTATCTGTTATTTTTCATGCATAAACTTTTAAACAATAATAAACAAATAAAACAACTTACAGTTCAAAACTAACTAAACTTTAAAATAGAAGAAGAAATTATACAAATTAATATAGTACAATATATTTATAGTCCTGATTTTACTCTATTGAAAAATAAGAACATTAAATTGTTAACAATGTGAACAGTATAGTAAAACACAAGGTTGACAAATTTAAAACTTTTTCGAATATTATACTTAATATATAGATGAGACCGGGGCTAGTTGGCCGCAGGGGTAAGTTGACGAACTGCGTTTATCTTCAGAGTCTTTCATCAGAAAGTGATAAAAGTTACACAGAAACTTCCTTATTGACTATTTCATCATTCACTATAGTACTGTCAGAATTTGCGCATGCGTATGGGAAATATTAGGATTTATGCGTTTTTTGGACAAAAACGTAACTTTTAGAACATCGCTTCCTTTTTACTTTACAAAGAAAATAGCTAGTCGTATAAAAAAAAATTATTGTAAAAGTTCCAGTCACAATTGGTTTACTATATCCAGTCAGACTTTTTTTTCAAAGCTGCCTTTTTCAGGATCTATAGACTGTTTATTAAAAAAAAAGCTTTCCGGGTAAGTTGACAAATTTTTCACGGGGTAAGTTGGCTCATAGCATTTACTATGGAAAAAAAAATATTTTTATAAAATTATTATTATTTTTTTTTTTAATTTTTAACAATATTGAAAAAATTTATTCTTACAAAAAAATTAAAAAAAATTTTTTTTTAGTTTTTTTTTTTCACGGATAAAAATTGGGCTACTGTTTGGCTTTTATACGGACTAATAGTTGGTACCAGCTAAAAGTAATATTAAATTTTGGGTTGAAATTATTGCAAAACTTAATAGTAAAAATATTTCTAATAATTTTGCCCGTGGTGGGGTAGTTTGGCGCAAATTTTTTTTTTTTTTTTGAGGGCCTAGAAAGGCCCCAAGAATTTTTTTTTGTAAATGAATGCAAGTTTTATAACTTACCCTAGTCCATACTCTTTAAGACCACACTTTAATATTTTTAAAAAAATGTAATGTTAGGGCTTCAGAGCTCATAGAGCAAAAACCGAGCCAACTAGCTCCGGTCTTCCCTAGCTAACAATTTTTTTACAATTAAATACATTGTAAAATAAACTTTTACAATACGATAACCTTTTCTTTTTTTAGGCCAACAACCAATGGAAAAGTCCTTGATTTTCTTGACCACATCAAAGTAATTTTTCTTTAAATTAGGGGTTGTTCTTATAATTTATTGCAAATTACTGAAAAACTCATAGTTTGTTAAGTCTATTAATATGCTCTTAATATTTTCTTTATATTTTAGACATTCTTTGAATCATTTTCAACTTTAATTCTAAATGACGTTGTTCATACTTATTTTTTATTTTATAAAAGTTTCTTAAGGTTCTTTTAAGCAATGAGTTACACTTATCTAAAGTCTTTTTATCCAACCTACCTAATTTTTTGTTTTTATATCACGTAGTATAAGCTTATATAGTTTGCACTTTGGCATTAGGTTTTGTACAAATTAAAAGATCCAATTCAGCAAAGTCACTTTCTAACGTTTTATTTGTTGGTGGTACATTTTACTTGTATTATAAGAAGGACGTCAATATATTCTTCCAGAAAGTTGATCATCAGATTGTCTTTTCAGAGTAACTATTAAAGAATGACAAATTCCTTTTATTGTCTACAATGTTAAAATGTTTAAATCAGTTTCAGTAGTCTCTTCAAAAAATTTAACATAAAAAATATCTTTTAAATATTAACATCACTTTGACGGAATATAGGTGTTTTCGAGATTTTTTTTTTTTTTTTTTTGGTGCCCCAAGAAGTCCTTACGGTCTTGTCACAGAGCACCGCGGAAGTGCATTTAACCAGGAAGTTCACGCCTCCTTCCTTACCGTGACGCGAAAATATGTCCAAAGCTCGTTTCGAACCTGGATCTCCTGCTTATAAAGCAAGCGTTCTAACCACTGCGCCACGGCCGCACAATCATAATCAATAATCAATGATGCACTTTTACATAAGTCTAAGAGTTACATTTTAAAGGTTAGCAAAAATGAGTTCATGCCCGCACTGCTGCTAAATACAGTTTGTTGTAAATATCTTCTTTAATTGCTTGTAAATAATTATTTAGATTTAGACAATTTTGAAGAAACTCTAAAATATCTTTTGAATACAAAGTTGCAACGTTATAATATAATATTTTAAATTTTCCGCTAACAATCTTAGTAACATGAAAAGCTTTACATGCAATTTTTATCAATCTATTGGCACCTAATTCTGCAGTATTGAATGTAAAAATATTTTCAAAACTACTGCTTTTCGAATCTCGATTTTTTTAAGCATGCCTAACAAAAGTTTAACTGTTTTATTAAGGTTTGTACCAACTTGATTATAGTAATCTTTTATTTCTTTTATTTCCTTGCTTTTTTCTTTCTCGATTGTCAAATCTTTACCTGCATGCAATAATTTATATGTCTTTCTTCGATCATCGCGGTTTAAAGGACGTCAGATTACATATACTTCTTTCTTTTATTTTTTTTTTACAATTTAAATTTTTCTACTTCAATTTTGATTTTGTTGTACATGCTCAAATTTACAGTTACTGAAAACAAATTTGGGAATTGGCTTCTGAAATTTGAGCACACCATTCGAACACACCGCACCAAACATTTATCATTCAAGGATAGATACTTAATCATATAACTCATTTGTTATACTGGAGCTTTTCATTCATTATACTGGAGCTTTTCATTCATTATACTGGAGCTTTTCATTCATTATACTGGAGCTTTTCATTCATTATACTGGAGCTTTTCATTCATTATACTGGAGCTTTTCATTCATTATACTGGAGCTTTTCATTCATTATACTGGAGCTTTTCATTCATTATACTGGAGCTAATTTTATACAAATAATAAAATCAATAAATTTAATAGTAAAGTAATAAACTTTTTTTTTTGAAATAATATTAAGACAAACTGAAAGGAAGAAGAGGAGAGGATTAACCAGGTTTTAACTTAATTTTAAAATTGAAGCTGAAGGACCAAATTTTGGTCAAAACTTTTTTCAAAGTTATTTTAGATTGACCAATTCATCACAAAACCAAGAGAAAAATAAACAGAAAAAACGAGAAAAGGTTATTTACTATTTTGAAGAGTGCGAGAACGCAAACAAAATAATTTTTAGCCAGGATTGTAAAAAAAAACATTCCTAGTAAATCCCTAGTAATAAATAATATTTTCATTCACATATATAAGGACTCCTCCGCCGCGTTTTTTTGCATATGCAATCCGTAAGCTAATCATAATTTTGAATTTAAATTTGCTGTCATCAAGTAATATATCTGTAAAGAAAGCCCTTAAAATGCCTAACCGTACTTATCAAAGTGATGCTGCAAAGAGTAAAGAAGCCTCTAAAGCAAAAAAAGACATGTCTAAATTTCTTACTTTGAAGTCATTTCTTTTGGTGCAAAAGTCGAAGCCTGTTTTTTGGAGGACGTTTTTCATTGTCCATCTACAAGTTTCATCTGCTCGGACAAATATAACGAAAGTGCCTCATTGCCAAATGAAAATCTAGTAATTCAAGTAGAATTAGACTCAGACCAAGAGCTGGAGCCAAAATAGGAATCAGAACAGGAGCCAGAATCAAATTAAACTGATTCCAACACCGCAACAAAAACAAAGAAACACCGAGAAACTGATTTAGCATTTTAGCTTAAGTTCTCCCAAGAAGCTCAAGCATTTTGGAAATCTAATGGTCTATCCACGCGCCAAAAAAATGATGGAAGCCTCAAGAATTCGGAAAAATCAAGTTATGGACAAAAAAGTTACTTATCAAAATCTTGCTTTAGACGCAAATTACGCAATTGGGAATTTGTCAACCGAGAATGGCTGTTATATTCACCATCTAAAGGATCCGTTTTTTGCATTGTCTGCACATTATTTGCAAGTACACATTCTAATTTTTCCTCAACTGATTATAATAATTGGAAAAATGTCTTGAAATTTATGTCTGGACATGAAAATTGCTCTAAAACATCACAAAAGTATGCTCACATACTCCAGTCGGTAAAAAGAATAAGTGGTCCGTTCGACTATGTTTTATCAAAACAGTTCTACAATGCGCAATCGTATTGGAAGAATGTGCTGAAAAGAATTGCTGCAATTGCAAAGTTTTTGTTATCAAAAGGGTTGCCATTTTTTGTAAACAATTAAACCGTTGGATAAGAGTAAAATGAAAATTATTTGGGAACCCTGGTTCCATGTTTTTTGATGTGGTCATCTAGGCAAGGATAAACAGGCTCAATAACTGAGCCTATTTATCCTTGCCTAGATGACCACATCAAAAAACATGGAAACTTTGGAAAAGGTTATACTTCATACATCTCACCCATATGCCTAATGGGAAATAAAGTATTGGTTAAAAAAATTTTAAAACTAAAAAAAGCAAAATACTACTCCATCAGTGTTGACTCAAATCTAGACTTGTCTCATGTCGATCAGTTAACATTTACAGTTCCATATGTTGTTAACAACAGTGCTGTTGGATGTTGCTGACAAGCAATTATTTTTTTTGATTTTGTTTAATGATGCTACAACATTTTCTCTGCATTAATTTGTCGTTGGCAAGTGCTTTGGTCATTTACTAGCAGTGGAAATAAAATTATCAAACAGCATTCCGGAACTCAATGGTAAGCACGTGCAGATGTTGTTACTTGTTTGCATGAGAACTATGACGAGATTAAAAACGCTCTAGAATCTTTGATCAAAGACAGAAGTCAGACAAAAAAACCCAAAATGATGTCCAAAATATCTTCAAAAAAAAATAAACACCTTTAAGATTCATTCAGAGTTTTTTTGACAATTTTGTAGAAAAACACTCGATGTCAATGATTTTGCAGAACAATAATTTAAACCTGAATGTTCGTATTCTAAAGTCATTATTAAATTTTATCAAAGATTTAATAAGTCAGTTTGGGGAATATGAAGAAAAAGCCAAAATGATGCTTCTAAACACTAAATACAAAGATGCTTAAAAAAAATAAAAAAAAGAAGCAGACATATCACGTATGACGTATGGCCTTTTTTGATGGCGAATCTGAAGAAATGGAATTCCAAGAAAGTCTTAAATTCCAGATTTAAACATACCTTCTTGTTATTGATTCACTGAAATCCAATTTATAAAAAAGATTAATTGCATATGAGAAGATCAATGACAATTTTAAGTTTCTTGTAAACATTGAAACAATGGCCAATTGGTTGCTGTTCTAATATTTTTTAATATTTTCTAATATAGCGCAAATTTGTAAGAAAAACTAAAATAAAAACTTTTTTTTGAGTGCCAGAAATTTAAGCATTATCTTTCAAGAGATGAGCATTCATTCACAATATTTTGCTACACAATAAAGAAAGACCGCTTGCAATCAACCTTTCCTTATAATGAAATTTCTTTGAGAAATTTTCTATCAATGATGGTCATAAAATGCACTGGTGAGCAATCATTTTCAAAACTAAAACTGATCTAAAATGAGCTCTAATCTACTAAGTTGCAGGAAAGATTAGAAAAATAGGGGCCCCCAATTTAAGTCTAGCCTAGGCTCCCTATTGTCTTAAGACAGCTCTGCCTGTGCTATGATCGCAAGTATTTGATAAAATGTGCTTTGACCACACGCGCCTCCATCAAAAATGTGGTCATCTGTAGTTAAAAACCCTGAACTTACGAAATCAATTTATATTTTTTGGCTAGCATTCATTATTTATTTAAAAATTTGTTTTTGTAATCTTATAAGATAAAAATTAAAAAAAAAGTTTAAACAAACTTTTTTTTTCACAAATATAAACAAAATTTTTGGTTATATTTGTGTGAGTGTGAATGTGGTCAGAGAGTTAGTTCAAAATCGAGAGGTCCACGTTTCAATGCCATATTTGCAACATCAGTATGAAAAGAAACATGAGTTTCTAAGTTTTATATGCTTCACGGTGCTCTGTGACAAGACTGTAACGACTCCTTTAAATACTTTAATAACCAAATAACAAATAAAAACCAATACAGTTTTAGAATATATGAAGCTTTACTTTTCTTGAACATTTTCTTTCAAGCTTGAAACTAACGGCGCCACAAAATAAGTTCGCAACAAAATCAAAAACAAACGGTTTTAAAAAACAAACAATTATCTTCTATCGAATAGTTATGCATTTAATTATATTTAATTTGAGAAAAGAGTTAAAAAAAAGTAAAACAACAAATAGCAACAGTTCACCACAACAATTTTGAACAAAAAAAATTTGAATTCATTTGCTTCACAAGAAATATTACAACCTATCACCCATCTACATCACATTTCGAGAGAGCCCACTAACCCACCTCAAAACCTGATGTCAATTTGCAACGACCTCATGTGACGACGTTAATCTACTGAATACACTAAACATCATGTAGGATCTACACTACGGGGAAGTTGCTTAAAAATATAGTATTACTTCTTTAATGATTTTTTTCCTTAACTATGCGAAAAATTTATCTGGCCTCCTTTTTTTTACTGAAAAGATAAAAGATTCTATTTTTTAAAAATATTTTTGCACAAATTTTCGTTCCAAGTATTATTTATAAATTTCTAATACATCCTCCTCTTCCACCCTCTGAACAATGGACTGCTTATTAAACTTTCAAACACTTAACATATTTATTCTTTTTATTAAATAATAATAAATTTCCGCTTTTATATCTAAAGAATCTTTAATTTTACAAATTGCATTTTAGTGAAAGTTGAGGTCGATATTGTTGTGAAATAATTTGTAGTAAAATTTTTATTTTAATGTAAAGATACTACTTACGACGATGTTGTGAGTATTTATTATTCTTTATTTTAACTTTTGCTATTATATGTAGGCATGTATCTGTGCAACCATAATCTTATGGATATCCATGGATACAATATCAGTTTAAAAAAAGTTCAATCAAAACGGTTTAACAAAACTTAACTTTTTATTATCTACAATTAATCTTTTACAAATAAAAAAAAAATTACGCTCAGAATGATTAATAAAGTCAATTTTTTTTTTTAATTTTTTATAAAAACTGAGTGAAATTTTTCGGCATTTTTGACCATGCTCATGCTAACTTTGACCACTCATCATGACATATTTGAATTCTTTTCTTTTTTTCTTTTAAACATCTTCGCTTCCAACAAGGCTGCAAGCAGCCACTAATTAAAGTTGGAAGTTACTGTAAGAGAAAAGATGAAGATTGTAGAGCAAGATAACGATTGACGGACGATTTAAAAGATTGCAAATTATATGAATCAGGAAAGCAAGATGAAGGAAGCGAATTCCAAAGAACTGATGTTCGAGGAAAAAAACTAGACGAATAAGCGTTTTTGGAGCACTTAGGAACAGTCACAGAAAAAGGATGACACTTAATTAAATTACGAGTAACACGAGAATGAATTTTAGTAGATGGCACAAGAGACGCTAGCTCTTTAGAGCAGTGCCCATTATAGTATTTGTAGAAAAGAGAAAGAGAAGCAACATTATGACGATGTGATAATGGTTGAAGGTTGGCTGCAAGAGCAGGTCCAACTATGTTTACAATGCGTTTTTGCACCTTGTCTAAAAGAGAAAGGGCATCATTAGAAGATCCGCCCCAGATATGGCAACAGTATTCCATACAAGGCCGGATTTGAGATTTATAGAGATAGAGAATAGAATCCAGAGTAAGAAAGTGGCGAGCTCGATAAAGAGATGCAACCTTAGCAGATGCTAATTTTGCAACCGATTTGATATATGGTTTTCAAGAAAGATTGGAAGTAAGAGTTAATCCTAGAAGATGAAGAGTAGGTGACTCATCGAGTACATCACCGTTCATAAATATAGGAAGATCTAAATTATTGCGATAACGATTGGCTGAAAAAAATTGAGTTTTATCTGAATTAAAGTTCACCAGCCACTGTGAGCCCCATGCTGTAGCAGAAGTGAGATCCTTTTCAAGCTCAAATGCCCCCTCCAAGCAATCAGAGGGAGTTGGTTTCTTATCACGACAAGAATAAATGGTAGTATCATCAGCAAACAATGCCACCTTAGATGTGAGAATATCTGGAAGATCGTTAATGTAAATTAAAAAGAGTATAGGGCCTAGGATAGAACCTTGAGGAACCCCTGAAGTTACAGAATAAGAAGAAGAGTGTTGTCCATCGAGGACAACTTTTATGCTACGATTGGAAAGGAAGGATTCAATGATCTTAAAGATGTTGCCGGATACACCATAAGAAGAAAGCTTATGGAGAAGACCAGCATGCTAAACTTCATCAAACGCTTTTGAAATCTCAAGAGCGATGGCCTTAACCTCTCCACCTTCATCTAATGCACGATAAAACTTGTCAGTTATTACTGTTAGCAAATCAGCTGTAGAACGAGAAGATCGAAATCCATATTGATGGTCAGAAAGTAAGTTACTAGATTCAAGATGAGAAATTAAGTGTTTGTTAATTAAAGATTCAAAAACCTTGCTTATGATAGGAAGAAGACTTATGGGACGGTAGTTAGACAAATCAGAACGCTCCCCAGAATTTTTGAAGATAGGGAAAACAGATGCGGCTTTCCAGCAGGCTGGAAAACAAGACTCTGATAAGCACTTGTTGAATAGTTTTGAGAGTATAGACGACAGCTCCGGAGAACACTTCTGCAAGACAATAACAGGTATGTTGTCTAAGCCACAAGCTGTAGAAGAGTCTAGGCAGGAAATCACTTTAGAAACAGATGCTGGAGTGATATGAATGTCAAGCAATGGATCAACCTGTTTGTTGGCAAAATCAAGTAGAATGCAATTAGTGGAATCAAGAGATGATATTGATGAAAAGTTTTTAGCAAACAGTTTGGCTTTGTCTTTAGGTGAGGTGACAAAGTCTGAACCATACAAGAGAGGTGGAATTATAGATTTGCCCTTGTTATTGATATTATTAAAGATTCTCCAGAAGTCACGAGAGCCTAATTTTTGAGATGAGATACGAGATTTCATGACCTGAGAATAGCGGGTTTTGGCGTTAGACAAAACCTTTTTACAGTTGTTTCTAGCAGTAATAAACAGACGTCTGTTTTCTGGAGAATTGTTTTGCTGATAAATATGGAAGTAACGGTTTCGATTGGCAATCGCAGCAGCACAGTGTGAGGAAAACCATAGAGGAGAGTGATGCTTGACCTGGAATCGTCGAGAGGGAATAAAAGATTCCATGCCAGCCTGAATCCACGAAGTTATGTAAGAAGCACATTTGTCGACAGGAAGTTGAAAGATTTCTACCCAAGGGTCATCACGAAGAAAATCACGGAAAGAATCCTAGTCAGCTTTACTGTAGTTGTAAGAGGTTCGATAATAGGGGTATTCAGGTGATGAAGAAGAATGAGATATTAGTTTTAAAGAGATCAAACTGTAATCAGAAGCACCTAAGGGTGAATGTGGAGAAACTGAGCACTGACTAGGATCAGAAACAAGACATAAGTCGAGTAGAGAAGGTAAATGATTAGGGTTGTCAGGAAAGCGAGTTGGAAAGTTGACTATTTGAGTTAGGGATTGAGAAAGGCAAAAGTTGTGGGCTTTAATGCCTGCAGAGTCACTGACACTAGAGCCAAGCCATTCAGAGTTGTGAGCATTAAAGTCACCGACAACAACTATATTAGCTGATGGATAAAGAGAGAGGGCTTGGTCAATATGATCAGAAATAACATCAAAAAGAGTGCAGTCTTGAGATGAAGGAGAGCGATATAGAACAAAGAGAAAGGCAATAGAGTGAAGTGGTGCTAAACGAAAGCACATGAAAGAATAGTCTGTGGGTTCAAACCTAGTTTCACGACAAACAGGTGAATTCTTACGAATGTAAATGCCCAGGCCAAGCATGTGACTATTGGAGTCTTTACGAATCAGAGGAAGATAACCATCAACACTAAGATCACAAGATGAGACAGCCGAACTCAAATTAGTCTCACAAAGAGCAAGTAGGTCTGGTGAACTTTGCAAGAGATAAGACTCAACAGAAGAAAAGTTACTTCGAAGACCACGAACATTAGTGAATAATAGGTTTAGAGAACTTGGTGATGATGATGGTTTTTTGTGTTTTAGAGTTTTTGGTACTTTATTCATTATTAAATTAGATTGAAGAACTTGACTCAAAGCATAGATAGTACTCAGAACACCGTTTAATAGCCCAAGCAATTGCCTCATTACTACTAATAAACCCTAAGCCGTAACAAAGGGCTCCAAATGTGGCCTCCGCAATGCACACCAAAAGTACAAACAGGGACACCATCCATGCGCAACATGGCACTGTTAATACTTTGATATTTTTCAGCTGTTGGTGGAATCAGCCTCTCTGAGAGCTACCACAGAGTTCGGGAAACCTGACTACCAGCCGGCCTTAGAACCATAAAACTGAGTTTTAGAGCTGTACCCTCATAAGGAGATAATAGAATGAGTTGCCTAGTCATAAAAACAGTGACACAAGCAAACCCATGCATTGAGTCAAGAAGATCCAGCATTCAACATCCTAAACTGGAAACAATGTATTAAAAATACATCTGCGCCAGCCTAATAGATGAAGAAGGGGTGCGAGGCTGGTCAACAGATAGAATCTGTTTACCCCTTAAGTCTTTGCCTACGAGGCCTTCTACAAGACAGTAGCTGGGTGCATTTAACATCTGCCCAAGATGAGTATTTTTATCGAGACACCATCTCTAGCCTTTACTCAACCAAGAGCCCCAAGGCAGGGGGTGTTTTAAATCGGAGTAGGCATCTCCTAGCCTTTGCCTAAAAAGGCGTATCCTACAAGGCAGCAGGACATGAAGCAGATTGTACTGGGTTACATGTTACCAGTAGCAGGATAACCTGATCTGACAAGAATTAAAATTATATATTAGTTCAATGAAAATCATACAATCATATAATCACATACGAGTCGCCGCTGCGTAGTAGTTAGAGTGCTTGCTTTAGAAGCGAGAAACCTAGGGTTTGAAGCTAACTCTTTGCAAATTTCACGCCATTGGTAAAGAAGGAGTCGTGAACGTCCTAATTAAATGCTCTTACTCTGTGACAAGAGCTTTAGATCTTCTTGGGGCACCTAAAACAGTTATTAAATATATAAATATATATTTATTTTGACTTTTTAAACTATATATATATAAAACCTGGTACCAAAGACTTTTAGTTTAGAAATGTTTAGAAAATTAGAAAGCAAAGAAAAATTAAAAACTATAAATTGCATGAGTTAAGAAAATAAATTGTTGTGAGATTTGAAAAAAAGCACTGGTTTTCAAAGAAAAGAAAAATTAGAAAAATAATTGAGCATGCAACTGTGGTAGTATTTAAACTAGGATAGGATAGAGGTTCAAACTTGACAACTAAAACAGATCAAATAAGCGTATGAGCATCATTGAAAAAGAAACACAAAATGATAACAGTATTCTAGTAAAAACTAGATATGCTTACATTTTACTATAAGTAAATTACATTTATTTAAATAAATATGTTGTAAATATGTTTTTATTTTAATACTAATAATTTGTATTGAATATAGTTATTTGTAGATAAAAGAATTCAATACAAATTTAAAAAAGGTATTTAGAAACGAAGAGAACAAAATCGCTAAAGTTAGACAACCTTCTCACGCTAAAGTTAGACAACCTTTGCAGTTCCTAACTTTCCAATGAATTCTGTATATGGTTTCCATGAGAGATTAGAAGTTAGAACTATTCAAGAAGAAGTAAAACGCAACCTAAATCTAAGTGTTGCAATTCATCAATATAAAAGAATAAACAATATTGCAATAAATTTTACAAATAAACAACTTTTTGGTTATTTGAATTTGTGTTAAGATTCACCAAAAACTGCATGCTTCAAGATTTCACAAATCACATTCATAATTGACAGTTCTAACCAATTAAAAATGATGACTTTTTGCCTAGACTGGAGTATTTAGTAATTAGGAAAAATGCCACCTTAACAGTAAGAATTTTAAGAAGATTAAAATTACAAATAAGAAACAACACAAAGATATTATCTTTTGGAACCCCAAAAGTTAGTGGAAAATAAAGAAATTATTGTCAATTAACGGTAACTTTAAAAGTGTGTTAAAAAAATTTCATGATTTAATAATTTCAAAAATCATCAAAAATCTCACCCACTGAATAAAGAGAGCTTATAAAAAAAACTTTTGTTAAAAAATGTTAAACTTTTTATTATGACTTTCATATATTATAAGCAGACTCACAGATTTATAACTCAGTTTTTTATTGAAATCTGTGTTAGTTGTCAGAGAGTGAGTTGATGAAGTATTAAATTTTTGTTAAATAAAGACTTAAAGACCTTGATTAGTGAAAAGATTTGATGATTGTTTAGAAGGGTCAGAGTGATTCCTAGATTTCTTCAAACTTTATACCCCTGATGTAATTTTTCGGCAAACAGGAAAACGAGGTGTGGTTGGGCACTTGTTTTGGGAACGCTTCTCTGAGACTGTGACGGAGATGTTTTTGGGGTGGTGAGAACTTTGGCGACGGGAGCCTGGGTGATTGGAATCTCTGACAACAGATTAATACTGTTTCTAAGTGATCATATGGATTAATACTGTTTCTCTAAAATGGTATTAAAAATGCAGTAATTAAATTCAAAAGACAAACTAATTAATAAGATTTGACGTTCTTTATTCTGGCCAGAAAACAATGTAACACAGGTTAATACCTACGCTGGCCTATTAAACAAAGAAGGGGTAATAGACTGGCTTAGAAACATTTTTGGCTTACTCCTAAAATCGAGTAGAGTTGAAATCTGCGGAAATTAAATATTTTTATCAAGAAAACCCTTTTAGCCTCAGCTAAACTATGTGATAAAAGTTTATTTTAAGCCAGACGTGGCTTCTCCTGGCCTTTGCCTAGAAAAGTGAGTACTTGGAAGCAGTAAGACACGTAGTAAGATGCACTGGATTACATGTTACCAGATCATCTCATCTGTTTCTTACCTTAAATAAGATCTTATGGCGCAACGTTATTTTGCAATGATTTTTGAAAACTATTCAAAAAGTTAATCTGAAAAAAATTTTTGAATACATCTTTCTTATCAATATCACTTAAATGGCATCAATAGCATTAATGGGCAACAAGCCTTGAACCTATTTATTCTAAAAACGGAGCTCTGACTACTGCTCCAAGACTGAAATACTGCTCCAAAGCTAAAACTCCAAGTATTAGCAATAAATTATGATAACTTTAACGTATTTTTTGAGTTAAATGCTAAAATCTTTTGCCTTCGCAGCATAAATGTTTATAACTCGACGAATTTTTAAAACACCAGATTGCAGTTTTTATAAAAATTAAACTTGTGTAAACTCCTATAAATAAATTATGTAATTTTATAATTATCTTTGAGTTGATTTCTTTGAAATCAAATGGAGCATTTTTTTAGGGTAGTTGAATTGTGTATTGAAAATAATATTTCATAGCAGTCTAAATAGTAAAAAAAAAATCAATAATTTGAATTTAATGTCAAATTTTACTTTGCAGAATATTTATCAATTTTTGCAGTGGTGCTTATAACCATTTGTGTGAAGTTGTTTTTGTCAGCTTTTTTGTTTTTGTTGGTAAGAAAATTAGTATTTTTTTACTTAAAATAAAATAATGTAACTACATTAATTAAATAGAGATACTAAATAATTACCATAGCATTATTTTTTTTTAATATTTTCTAATTTTTTTTTTAAATTATTTATTAACTTTTTTTGAATGATTGATTTTTTAAATTAAAAAAACTTATTACATGTTCTATATAATTTATCATAGTTTTAACAAATATAAGTTTTAAGTTTATTTATTTTTTAAAAGTTTTTGACTTATAGTTTTTAATTTATTTGACAACAGGTTCTGTATCCTAACTTTCATGCTTAATAAGGTCAGGTTTATGATGGCTTCATAAGGTCGACTCAGTTACTATGTACAGTAAAATTGTTCAGATTAATTTCTTTGCTTTGACTTTGAGTTATACATTAAACTGCTTGACTCTATTGAATTGCGATTTCTAAATTATGGGAAATAAAAGCTAATTTTAATGCTCTGTCATTTGTTAATCCATAGTCGGACTTACCCTGGTAGGGTCCCTGTTCTATGTGGAATCCAATTCTCCCATAGTATTGGAAGGTTCTAGGCTGTGACTTCAAGAAATTATATTTTAGAAATTGAAATTTGCGAGTTATAGCGCTATTTTGGTAAAGGAAAAGAAGTTTATAGAAAAAAAACATTTGTTTTCCTATATAAAGTCGTGCTTGAATTTTCTTTAAAAAAAATTCTAAAATCAATTTTTTTGTTCAGATAAAGTCTGTGTATTTCTAATCAAGTCGCCAATAATAAATTACAAGTCTATTTTTTTAACTTTAGTTTGTGGGGAGTCCTGTGTCATGGCGCTTTGGTTTTTTTGAATTGCAATTCTAGGTTTAATTGTAAAATATTGACCAATAAGTTTTTTACTCGCCTTTTAAAATACATATTACAATTTAAAATCTATTTTACAGTTATTTATGCATTTTAAAGATGAAACTAAATAATTCATCATTTAATGTTTTGTTTAACATTTCATTGAACTCATAGGCTTACAAAACAACCAGTCAATCAAAACAGCCTAAATCATTTAATACATTTAAACTAGAAAAGAGCATTTGTACAGACATTTTAAAAAATAAGTTGTAAGTTGTAATAAGCCTGTATTGTAAAGTACTAGCGCAGAGAAGTTAAAATTAAATAATATAATTGCAGGATTCTACAAAACTTTAAATCCTAATGTTTTCTAACAAGAAGAAGGTAATAATTTTGATATAAGTTACTTTGTTCCCATTAAAACAAACTATAAACGATACAAACATTATACAAATAAAATAGCTACTAAAATTACGAATACTATGATACCTATTTCATACTATTTGACTTTAAGTAGTTAATCATAAAAATACTTTTTGAAATGGAAATGGCAAGTTTATTAGATCTATGAACAATGACAAATTTTTTAGAATGTTTGGAGTTTCAGAGTATAATCCATTTCTTGCAGAATGTATCTAATAACGTGCTAAAAAAGGTTGAGGCCACACATCATATTCTTCATCAACAACTTGTGACAAATTTATTTAATTACACCATGTAACAACATTTTTGTTTATGTTAATTTTTTAATGTCTCTTACATAATTTTTGTATGCTGATTTCAGTGGTACCATTGGTTTTTCTCTATCATCAAGATTTCCTGAGAAAAAGCATAAAGTATATTTCGGAGTTTTCGTATATGTGTAATGCAATTAAAACATTATATATATATGCTGATTTTAACTATATTCGTGTGTTTATTTTCAGTTTAACTAATTACAACTGTTACATGAAGTGGTGAATATGTCTAGTAGATCCTGCAAGCTTTGTCCTGACTCATTCTGTTATGTTTGTGGTTACTATATTAGTCCAACACAAGCTAAACATAAGATTGTCAGTGGTACAAAATTCTTTACTGCATATCATGCTTATTTTGGCATGGCTATGGGAGATCAGGACAAATCGTGGGCACCACACTACAGTTGTGGTAGCTGCAGATCAACTCTGGAAGGATGGCTGCGTAGAATCCGAAAGTCAATGCCCTTTGCGATTCCGAGAATATGGAGAGAACCGACGAACCATCATGATGACTGCTTTTTCTGCATTGTTGACATTTCAAAGTATAAAAAACCGAAAGATAGGCTGACTCTAGTTTATCCAAGTACACCATCTTCTATTGGACCAGTTCCACACAGTGATGAATTGCCTGTTCCTACTCCACCTCAATCCGAAGAAGCAGCTGCATATCATTCTGAAGTAGACTCACCGGATGAACTCAATGATGACTGTGATTTCAGGGAACCGAATGATTCACCTCATTTCCCTATCCAACAAGAACTTGATGACTTAGTACGAGATTTAGGTCTCACTAAATCAAATGCAGAACTTCTGACATCACGTTTGAAAGAATGGAATTTATTAGATCCAAGCTGCAGAACCTCGAAATACCGAAAAAGACATGAAACATTCGCATACTTTTATGTAGTATCAGAATCACTGTGCTATTGTCATGACGTTCGTGGTCTTTTCAATGACATTGGCATTGTTCACAATCCTGAAGAGTGGAGATTATTCATTGACAGCTCAACAAGAAGTCTAAAGGCAGTTTTGCTCCATAACGGAAACCGATTTCCTTCGATTCCAGTAGCTCATTCCGTTCATCTAAAGGAAGACTATAAGAACGTGAAGTTGTTGCTTGAGAAAATCAACTACGACAGTTACAAGTGGGATGTATGTGGAGACTTTAAGATGCTAGCATTTCTTCTCGGTCTGCAAGGAGGATACACAAAGTACTCGTGTTTTCTTTGTTTATGGGATAGCAGGGCTGCAAACCAGCACTTCACAAGACGTGAGTGGCCAGTGAGAGAACATTTACAGCCTGGTTTGCACAATGTTATTAATCAATCTCTGATACCTGTTGAAAAGATCTTACTACCACCCCTTCACATTAAACTTGGTCTTATCAAACAATTTGTCAAAGCATTAAACCCAGATAGTGCAGCATTCCAGCATATTCGGCAGATGTTTCCAAAGGTGTCAGATGCAAAAATTTCAGCAGGTATATTCGTTGGTCCACAGATTAAAGTTATGTTGGCATGTAAGGAGCTTGAGGACAAAATGTCTGCTGTTGAAAAAGAAGCATGGACTGCATTTAGACATGTTGTTCATAGCTTTTTAGGCAACAATAAGAGTGATAACTACAAAGAGATAGTGGAAAACTTAATTGTACGGTACGCAGATATGAAATGCAGAATGTCAATAAAGCTGCATTACCTGCATTCACACTTGGAATTTTTCAGACCAAATTTGGGTGATGTGAGTGAAGAGCACGGGGAACGTTTCCATCAGGATATTCTTGCAATGGAGAAAAGATACCAGGGCAGATGGAATGCAGCTATGATGGGTGACTACATCTGGTGTTTGATACGCGATGACGAGAAACTTCATAAAAGAAAACCTCGTTCTACTGTTCACTTTTAGTGTTTTTTGAGATTGTGAGAGACTGTTACAATACAATATAATGTAACATTATGTAATATATGTAAGAAACATGATGTAACATGAAGTTTTGTAACATAACATAACACTTTTGAATTAGTAAATGTTTTATATTGACTAAAGTAGAATCTAATGCAAAACGATTTATATTAATTATATGTTTAATTGATTTTTTTTTTTTTTACGACCAAACGATTGATGCAATAAAAAATCCAATGTCATATTCAGACTCAGCATACTCAAATTAATTAAGAAACATCAAAAAACTTTGATAAACAGAAATTTTTTTTTTTTTTGTTACATTGTGTTATACTTGATTTGTTAATGAGGCAAGTCTTGCAAGAAATAAAATATGTACAATACTATTTTGTCTTAGTAGACTCAACATGGAATGTTTCACATTAAGACCAGTTAACCTTATAATTAGATATGCAAAAGCAAGCTAAATCTCTCTAAATCTTGTTGCATTTTATTTTTTGATTTCGTTTAAAAAATGTTTGTGTTTTTTTCTGCTTCAACACTCCAATGAAATCTGCTTTTAACTTGCTTTACTCCATAAAAAATTCTAACATTAAAACAACTTTCGGATGCTCGTTGGTCTGCTTACTATGATGCAATTAATACAATGCAGAAAGGATATAAGCAACTCAGCAGATTCTCGTCAGTATGTTTGAACCAAAAACCGAAAAAGGCTGACACGCATGAGACTTTTTGTAAGTATATGTAAGTTTGAGACATGACTTTTTTTTGTTTTTTGTTTTTTAAATTTTATTTAGGTGTTCAAAGAAGTCATAACGGTCTTAGCACCGCGATTGAGCATTTAATTGGAAGTTCACGCCTCCTTCCTAACCGATGTCGCAAAACTTGCCCAGAGGTGGAGTTTGAACCACGGGTCCTTTGTTTCTGAGGCAAATGCGCTACCACTGCACCGCTGCTGCTCTAATGACTAATGGTCCAGGTATTCTCGGCGGCCCTGGGTATGGTCAATGATTTTAGAAAGATTTGAAAAAATAACTAAATTTCTTCAAGATCCAAAACTAAATTTAAATAAGACTAAAAAAATGTTGGAATCCTTAAAACGTTTGTTCAAAGGTTTTGTTCTCAATTCAGTGAAATAAAGCGGAAATCCAAAATTCTGTATTAAAACGATACGTATCAGCAAGAGCATTAAGACTAATTAGACGAAACATAAATTGAGTATATTGTGATGCAAAAGCAAATGATGTTGAACGCAGATCGAGGTCATTGGAAATGTCTAAAGTACCTATACATCTCAATCTTTGCATACAGTGTTATTGATGATAGATTTGATTTTCAAGGTAGTACTTGAACATCTTATGATTTGCGAGCCAAAACCGCGCATTTAGTGAAAATGTACCACGAAGATCTTGAACCTCAGTTATCAAGTGAAATAGTTCAATTTGTTGCTTTTTAAGTTTAGTTTACTTTGCTAGTAAAGAATCAAAAATAGCTATCGTGTTAAATAGACAAAGATTTCAATAAATAAACGAAAGCAGTATTTCATACACATTGCATTTAACCCCATTTAGCTTTTGCTTTGTCAACTCAACACACAAATATAACAATGCAATGCATTTCACCGCTGAACTAAAAGTTTCAGAAAACTAGTCCAACAAACAAAGTTAAAATAATTATCTTTGCAATATTTCTGCATGCAATCTTATCAACAACAAAAAAAACACCAAAAAACATAATAAGTTTATTTAACTTTTAATAAAAACTTTTCATGTTTATTCTATTCAACACCTAATTTATAATGTTATAATAATATATAATAATGTTTCATGCCTAACTTACTCAGGACCAGATTAAGGCCAAATGGGCCTAAGGCTACATATTTTTATCTGGTGATTAGTTAACTTTAAATTATGATAAATATTTTAGTTAATTTACTTTATATTATGATACAGTTATAATATTTTATTAAAAATTATGTTACTACAAAACATGCTCCTTGAAAAATGGCGTACTTTTATCTCCCTCCAGCAATATTATCGCTCGTTGTTCTTATTTAAAAAACGTCAGTTCTAGAAGAATAGAACACTTAAAATACGTAAGAATTAATAAAATAGGAATTAGAGTACTTTCTGTAGTTTTACTTAAGTACAACTTATTCTAGTTTATACTTTAATAACACCTTGCGTAATCAGTGTTCTTCTTTAATATACTAAATAACAATTCATAATATATACGTTTTATTATAACTCAATTAAAGTGGTACAAAATAGACAAGGAAAGACAAACGAGTACGCCTAAATGAAATAGCACGAGGCGGCAAGAGAAGATAGAGAGATACATGCTTTGCGTAAATATATAAAGAAAAAAGAAGAAGTCTTTAGGCTTTAGCTATGTACGCGTCATGGCGCAACACTTTTGATAAGAAAATATGGAAGTTAAGTACATTCAAATAGTTTTTAGTAATTTGTTTACCATTTGTTCAACAACCGTTGAACCTGAAAGAGTATTTTGAAGAGCTAAGCTATTGTGCGCAAAACTTAGAACTCAATTAGAAAATAAGACATTGGATGATTTAGTCTTAAAAGAAGTTATTTAAATTGCAGCGGTGTTGCAGTGGTTAGAGTTCTGGCTCGGAACTAAGAGGTCCGAGGTTCAACGCCGGCTCTCCTTGTTAACCTTAACCTTGTTAAGGAAGGAGGCCTGAACTGCCTAGTTAAATGCTCTTCCGCGGTGCTCTGTTATAAAACCGTAAGGGCTTCTGTGATCACCTTAAGAATTGAAAAAAACGAAAGAAAAAAAAGTATATCATGAATGAAAAAATTTGGTAAATTTACAAACCCTGATTAATACATCATTAAATAATACAATCTAATTCTGGATTTAAACTACTTCAATGTTTATCAAACTTTAACAATTTTAATATAGTATTGAAATTTTTAAAGTTTGAAATTATTTTAAATACAATTATTTTTATAGTATTAATCGCAATAGTGTTGAGATGCAACAACTTAAATATGAAATTAAATTTCATTTATAGTTTTAATAAATTTTTTACCAATAAGAAAATTTATAGTTTTAAAAAAAATTTAAACCAATAAGAAAATACCCTGATAAAATGAAATTAAAAAGCAAATAAAAGCACGCAGCATCTTGATGAAATTAAGATGCAAAGAACAAAAGAAGCAAAAAAGCTATTTTGATGACGCAGCATTTTAGCATAAACTAGTAATAGAGATTGAAGGGCGTAAAGGGCGCTCAGAAAACGTTTCGTTTTAAACCGTGTTTAACATAAAAGTTCACAAGCCACACAGTGATCATGAATAACTTAAAATTAGGTCAAAATTAATTTTGTCAAAAATATTTATTCAAAATTGCTGAATGCTCTGATGTAGATAAAGTAGACAAGGAAAGAAATTGAAATTATTTAAAAAAGGTTAACATTTACTTCTATATTGTGAAATTAGTATAATTGATATTGTTAGATCACTTGAAATAAGAAGATAATGCAGTTGGTCCATAATTGTATGGAGTCTTTTTTCTTTTCTTGAATGGTGAAGTCTGAATTGTTTATTATCTTTTTTTCTAGATTCTTGAGCTTCCTCTGAATACAATCCAAATGGCAACAAGAACTTTGAAATTATTTAAGAACTGTGAAGCAATAAATTATGCATGGATACAGGAATATAAAACCACATGTATTTTTCTCAAAGCTTTGCTGTTTTAGTGGATAATTTGCTGAATTTTATTATATCTACCTCAGAACTTGAATTAATTATGGTCAAAATCATTGCTAAACGTTCTGTTATTTCTGTATCTATGCCAGTAATAAAACAAAATAAATGAAAAGGTTCAAATGCTAGTCTGGCTGTGTTACTATCATTTGAAGTTCCAGAACCACCTTGCCTAGGAAAATTTACTTTTAAGCTTAACTTTTCAAAAAATTTATTTTGAATGATTCATTTTTTTTGTCGCAAACTTCATTGTCATCATTACAACGAATTTGCCATTTTTTTATTTTAAGTCTGTAAGAAATGTGTAACAAACACTCAAAACGCCATATCCGAATATGCAATGGTGAAAAACCTAACTCAATCTTATCTAAATTAGAAAGTTGAAGTTGGTATTGAGCCAGATGCAATAGAATTCATTTTTTTGGAGAAGCTGAACATATATTGCAAAAATTCTGTGAAAAATTAAGCATATTGCATAGGCAGCCGTCAATAATTGTTAGTTTTAAATTAAATCTAACTTTAGTTACAATTACTTCTAAACATTTATCAACTCAAAGACTGAATCCTCTAGCAAATATATTTGATTTTGAATTATTTTTCAAATTCCAAAATAACTTCTGATTCCTTTAGATATTGAACTGTATTGGTCGATAAAATCGATTTGACGATGGTTTAGGATTTATCCAAAGAGAAATATTTCCAAATGAAAGATCTAAAGGAACAAAAGTGGTACTAAATAAATTAGAGTTTTTCAAACTATCATTGGCAAACTTTTGTTTTATTCACTTTGACTAGCTGCGCTATCAAACCCCCATTTACAACTTAATATTCCTTTTGTTTTATCGCCATTCTCTAGTTGCATAATTTGAGTTAGAACTGAATCATTCGAAAAAACAAGTTATTGTATAAAATATCACTATTCAAAGAATATATGTTAACGTTTCTTTCGTTAGCTGCAATCTTTATTTTCTAATAAGCTCTTTGTGACAAATCAGCTGAAATCATCAAGGCCAAATTTTTTTTAGAGATAATTTTATAATATACGACTCATTTTTAATAATATTAGCTACTCTATTGGTTGACTGGAAGAAGAAACCAAAGTCTGTGTTTTACTTTGGTTTAAAGAAAAACCAGACTAGAGCATTCACTTCTTGAACTTACGATAGCAGATAAAATCAACTCATCACAAATATGCTTTATTCTCATTATTTCACTCTTTGTTCTTTTTGTTCTGTTACTTGATTGTTCCCATTCAAGACATTTTCTACCAGGTGTTTTCTTTTCACTTTGATATGTAATGTTATTAAAAGTTGTTTTGATGGAATATTCTTCTAATTTTTCTAGAAAAACTAGATATGAATCAAGCCAACTTGCTTCTTTATTTTCAAAGCGATCACGTTGTCAATTATGATTATAAAGTTTCTTTTTAAAAATTTTGAATAAAATTTTTTTATTACACGCGCCGTTTTTAAAGATGGCGGGCGTTTTTTTTTTCGTAAGAAAAACGATAACAAATAAAAGCTTTAACAAGAGAATTAAAATTAGTACATTATCTACTCTCAAACAAATAATTGATTGTTTGACGACTAAAATAAATATTATAGAACAATCTTAATGTCAAATGAGAACAGTTTCATCCAAAGATTTCAATGATATGATAAAAAGGTTGTGCATTTTAAAAAAACAAAATGATGAGAAAAACAAAATCATTGATGGTCTAGAAAACGAAATTGCTAAATCACGAAGTTTGGTAAATAGTTCAAATAATGGTATTGTTAGCGCTGGTAATAAATGGTCAAGTGTTGTTACACGTGTTAAACCTAAATCAACAGAGTATCTTAATTTGATAAATACGATTTATCAAGAATTGTTTGACATATCCAGAAAGGAAAAAAACGTAATTATTTTTGGTATACCGTTGTAATCTAAAACGGATATACATGATAAATATGAAGATGATAAAAGTAAAATAAGTAAAATTATCAAAGATTTGAGTTTGACTAGTATTCAAACTTACAGAATCATACGATTAAGATCTAAAGATTTAAGCAAACCACCACCGGTTATTGCTGAGTTTGTCGAGAAACATGCAATCTTATTTTAATGAATGCAAGAAAACTAAAGGGAAGTATTGATTTTCAAAACATACTCATTAATCCAGATTTAACAGATGCACGGAGGATTTTACAAAAGCAATTTAGGGATAAGTGCAAAAATGAAAATAGCAGCAAAAGTTATCCAGATTTTTACTATGGTATTGGATCCAATTGCTAAGTTGTTTAGTATATTTAGTATTGAACAGATAAGAAACATCAAAGGCTTTGTGATAAAATGAAATAATAACTATTTTTAAATCGTATTTTAATGAAGATTTTTACTATGATTTTGGATCCAATAAGTTTGTTAAGTTAAAAAAAACTCAAGAGCAATAAATGCAAATACATTGTCCATTTTTGAAATAAATAGATTGTGTATTTACAATCCTTAATTGAAGTTAATCAATCTTTTTAATTTTTTATTTGAAAGTGATAACCAAAGTATATTAAATCAGAATACTATAGAAGTTAATGTTACAAATGCCAATAATTTTGAGCTCTCCAATATCCAGTTACAAAAATATCAGTATGATTCGATAAAATATTGGTACACAAACGCAACTTCGCTCAACCATAAATGGTTCTTATTTGAATCACGTATACAAAACCATGATCCAGGTATCTATCATTTTCATTAACAATTTTAATGAAATCATCTCAAATAATTCAAAATTTTATGCTGATTTTATGATGATTCAAAGATAATAGATCGTCCATGAAGGAATTTGATAACATTGTGAACAAACGCCTAATATATCTTAACACTGATAAAAATACTTTTCTAGAAAATTTAGTTGCTCCATCTGAGCTGCATCTTCTCATTGGAGCAGTAGATAAAATAGCAGGGTTTCTTTTAACTGAGTGGGATGGTCTTGAGTTGTGGTTGAAAAAACACTATATAATTAAAAGAGGATATCATGGAGTTGGTTGGGATGGTAATAATGCAAATAAAATTTTAAAATTGATTGATGAACTTCAACATGAAGTGCAACTTAAAGTACCTTATCTACTTCCTGTAATCCAAAGCTTAAGAGCTTTTAAATCTGTAAAAGAAGCTTGTTTTGGAAGAAATCTCGATCCTGACTCAGAACACAAAATAGCGTTGTTTAAAGATGCTTTTTTATGCCTACAAGAGACAGCTTCTTCACTCGGAAAGACACTAACAGTGTCATTGGAAATCCATATTATATGCTGCCATGTTTTTCCTTTTGTAAAGCATGCAGGATGCGGCTTGTCAAAGTATGCAGAACAATGTGGTGAGGCGATTCATGCAAAGTTTAAGCCTACGTGACAAAGATATAAGCGTAATATAGATCATAAAGATTATGGAGATTAAAAACTGCTGTTGTTGATTTTGGAATTAAAAGATTATAATATTTTATAGTTATAGAAATTATGCTTTGTAAAATTTTTCAATTTTATTATATTGTAAAATAAAGCTGCCTTAGAATATGTTGTGGGATTGGAGCAAAGGGACAAATATAACCCACAATTTTAGACATCCCATGCCCACCTGTGTTAAATAGGTTTTCAATAAAAACTTTTTTACTGACATAAATTAAATCAAAATTAATCAATAGATTTCAAATTTCATCAACAAATACTTTGGCATTCAAGAGTTGTGGCCATGTAAAATAACCAACCCCCTCATTTTTGTTGTTTGGGGGGGGGGGGTATAGTTTTGTGATTTTTTCACTCTTAGCAAGTGAAACTAATTTTAAATATGATTAAACCATGTTAGTATAATGAAAAAAATACATAATCAGTAAAAAATCCCAGGTGACACTCCATCAAACCTAATATGCCTTCTGGTCCACAATGCATAGATAACTACATAAGCTATGTACTTTTTTTTTTTTAATTTTATCTAGGTGCCCCTAGAAGTTCTTACAGTCTTATCACGCATTTAATAGGAAGTTTACGCCTCCTTCCTAACCGATGTTGCAAAACTTGCCCAGAGGTAGGGTTTGAACAACGGATCCTTTGTTTCTGAGGCAAGTGCGCTACCACTGCGCCACGGCTGGTCACAGCTACTTGCATAATACAAAATTTAAATTAAAATGTTTTGTTCAGATTTGTCAGAAAAAACTCTCAAAACATGAAGTTGAAGTTAATTACGACGTATCAGCTTTTAGGTCGCTAATTTTTTCTGTAAAATGAGCTTTTTAAAACTACGTTATTTCCAAATGGGGAAAGTTGGGGCAGCTAACATTTTTGGTTTCTTATAGAATGATACAAGCTCTCTTTAAAAAAAAATTGGCTTTGCAAAGGAAGTCAAAGGTAAAAAGTCCTAGCTCCATATAAATCTGTTTAAAATCGTTAAAGTTGCATTTTTTAAATACATTTCTCGCAGCTTATATAAATACATATTCAAAATATTTTATAAACTAAAATAGAGTTATCTATTATCTTTGAATGTTATAAAAATAAAATGAATTGTATATAGTGAGAAAATTAAGTTTTTATAATGGTAAAATTTATTGATAAAAAAATCCGTTTCACTCAAATTCAAACATATATAAACATTTAAATCTATTATTTCATTATTTAATTTTTTATGCAGTTAAAATCGTAAGAAACTGTAAAAAATTTAGTTAATAACAATATTGAAATAAAAAAAGAAACTGTATTTTGGTCAAATTTTAAGTGTTTCTGAATCATTGTGTAACACGAAAAAAAAAAAAATTAAAATAAGTAAATAAAATACCAAAAGAACCACTGTCCATTGCACCACAAATTATTTTAGTAATGCTAATAAGCTTAAGGTAATAAGAACATTTTAATCAAAACCTGCTACTAAATAAATGAAAAAAAAATTGGTTATATTAATAATATTAACAGTATTATGAAAAAAATAATAACAAAAAACAACAAATTGTATTAAAATAAATTGTCAATAATACAAGCATACAGAATCGTTTAAGCAGTGGTAAATAGAAAAATACTTATATTATTCCAAAGGTTTGCTGACATTTGATCAGAAATACTTAAATTATTCTAAAGATTTGATGACGTATGATCAAAAATACTGAAACTATTCTAAAGGTTTTCTATACTCGATCAGAAAAACTTAAGTTATTCTAAGGTTTGTTGTCATAGGGTTGAAGTTTGGTTAAATAAAGATAAAGTTGATCTGTAGTTATTTTTTTAGAGTATAACAGATTTTTAAAACGAAGCAATTTTTAAAACATAAGAGAGTATACCAGTAACAAATGAGAGATTAAATAGTTCAGAAAGTATAGAAGAATTATCATTTGAAAAAAGTTTAAGAATAAGACTGATATAATGAAAGTTCTGCAAGCCTTGCTTTCAATAAAAGAAAGAATGACAGACCCAATTTTTCTTTGTTTATAGGTTTTACGTATATTGATTTAAGGTTAGGACTTTTTAATGAGTGGATATTTTTTTGTAGTTTTTTTGGAACAAAAAATGAATTATAAAATTGCGAGGTTTTTAAGTATGAAATACAATAAAATTGTTAGAAAAAAAGCGGGAAGATTTTGAGTTAACTCAAAATTTTATTTACAAGATTCATATTCCCATCTCGTAGAGATTCATATTACCATCCCATAGAGGTTCATATTACCATCCCATAGAGATTCATACTGCCATCTCATAGAGATTCATATTGCCATCTCATAGAGATTTTAAGTTACTATCCCATAGAGATTTCAAATTACCATCACATAGAGATTTTAAACTACCATCTCATAGAGATTTCAAACTAGCATTCCATAGAGATTTCAAATTTGTATTAAAGATGAATTGAGAATAATAATTTTTTCTATTTTTGACAAATGAAAGAAAAAAGAAACTTTTTATATTTTTTATAAGATTTTTACAAGATGTCATTTTTTAGTTAACTTTTTTTATACCATTAATGTTGAATTCATGGTTGATAAGAGACAATATTGCTGATGACACAAACCTATTCCGATCTCATGAAAACATAAATACACTTTTTAATAATATGACACAAGAATTAAATAAAATCTCATATTGGTTTAAAACAAACAGGTTGTTCGTCAATATTGATAAAGCAAAATGGACACTATATATAGATATCCAATATCCTGAAAAAAATGCCGGCCAAATACAATGCCTGACCTCTCTATTGATAATAAAATATTAAAAAAGGGAAAAAATTTCAAGACTTATTAGAGTTCTTGTTGAAGAATACATATTCTGGAAACAACAAATCGGTACCATCTCCATGAAAGTTGCCAAAAGCATAGGAATTGTATATATAAAAGTAATTAAATAATAATATAATAATAATAATAATAATAAACTAATAATATAATAATAATAACAATAATAAACTAATAATATAAAACTAAGCGTTATAATGTAAAACCGATTAACAAATACAATCTTCGTAATCAAAAAAATCTCCGAGAACATTTCTGACAAACAAAAATTAAATGAAATTATCTTTTCAAAAGAAAACATTTTTTCTCTTTTTTTGTTCTTTTGTTTCATATATTTGTCCGGTATATTTATATTTAAAATGCACTATTATATAGTTTACGTTGATTAATTTTTATTGGTTAATTTGATTTTTTTATTCATATTATATTTGATATTGTTAAATTGTCATAATAATATTGTATAATCTCCTGGAATTTCTGCCAATTATATTTGTAATAAAGCTATTTTGTGATTGTAATTTTTTATTGAAGGCAAATAAATGGTTAAAAAGGAATGGAGGAAGGGGGAGGTTGGGGAAGACTCATACTCCTCCGAATTTTTTTAAAAAAGGTCTTTTTTTGTCAGAAACTTTTACATACCGAAGATCTTTCTTTAGAAATTGACAATTGCGTCCCCATCCTAGACTTCAAAAACCGCGTCTTAAGCCCTCCTAGGAATGTTCAATAGCTTAAGTATTTTTTGTACAAATGAATTGATCATTTTGTAAGTAACTATTATGTCTCCAAGTTTACTAAAACATATTTTATATTGAGCGTTAATGAATAAGTTTATTGGAGTTGAAAAATGATTTTTCTTTAAACTTTATATATCATGAAAAACTTTGAGTGTGGGCTACAAAAATAATATAATACTTCTTGTCATATTGGAATAAAGTAATATTGGTGAGGATGTAAAACACTTAATGTAAAGTAAAGGTATATTGGTGAGGATGTAAAACACTTAATGCAGAGTAAAGGTATATTGGTGAGGATGTAAAACACTTAATGCAGAGTAAAGGTATATTGGTGAGGATGTAAAACACTTAATGTAGAGTAAAGGTATATTGGTGAGGATGTAAAACACTTAATGTAAAGTAAAGGTTTGAATTGAGGAAGAAAAAACTTAGCTAGAACTATCTTCATTTACTTTTTGATTAAATCTTCTGCAAAGACTAAAAAAACTTCAAAATAAAAACTATAAGAGGCAAGACTACAGGGTGTAGGAATAAAATGAGGGGGAGGAAGTGAATTCTTAAAAAGTACCTACTGCATTAAAAAAAAAAATGTGTCAAATGCCTGAATAACAGACTATATGCCTCAAAAACTAACAATCGCTTAAAAATCGCCTTCTTTGAGAAGGGGGTGACACCTCCCCCACCTTCCTCAAATATAATACCACCCCAAACCATCTCGTACAATCACCCCTGCAAACCCACATCGTAAGTTAAAGCAACATTACCAGGGACGCAATATAATTTTTTAACAGTAATACATATAATTTCTTTTTTATATATATTTAGTTGTTTTTTGCCATAAAAATGAAGAAAAGCTCCATCAAGATTTATTTGCAAACTATAATCCAGCAGTACGGCCCGTTGTTAATGATAATGATACTGTTAATGTTACTTTTGGATTGATGTTGTGTCAGCTTGTTGATGTGGTAAACAACTTTTGTCCTCTATTTTCCTAGAATTTTTTAAAATAAAAAATGAATGACAACCAATTTTTACATTAAAAATTATTTACCTACTTATTTATATTAAATTTGAAACTTTTAAACATTTTATGACAATAAAAAGTTGATTTGTGAACATGTATATAACCATAAAAAAAGAGAATGTATCAGCATTTACAATCAATAATTTTATTTTTAATAATAAGGTTATAATCAATAATTTTATATCAAATAATATGGTTATAAAGTCGAAAAGTTTAGATTTCTAAAAATAGACGTTAAAATTAATTTAATAATTTTTTTTTTTTAATTTGATATATTTTTTTTGCATAAATAATAACAATCAACCTCCTTATTTTTATTATACGCTTAATTCTTTATAAACAAATCAAAATTTATTTAGCAAGAAAGAAACCAGTTACTTGTAATCAGTACTGTGATCAATCAGGTAAGTTATTGTACTACTGTTTAACTGTCTTACTTGAAAACATTTAAATCAAAGCTATAATTTGAAATCGATTTTCAGAAATGGAAAAATCCTTATTTAACGTGGGACCCTGAAAAATATAGCAATATTACTGAGATACGTGTTGATCCTGGGAAAGTTTGGAAACCAGACATTGTGCTATATAATAAGTGTGTGTTTTATATTTATGCTTCTTTTTTTTTTCTTGTTCTCCTTTCAAGATGCAAATATGGTCTAAGATTTTGCAACACACCACAAAAAGTTTTTTTTTTGTTTCTTATCAGAAAACTCTTTGTTATTTTAAAAATCAAATAAAAAATAAAAAAATAGGGATTTTCCTTGTTTAAGATCGGTTACTAAAATGTGGGAACAGAGCTGTGTCTAGGCTACCACACACAACAATTACATTTAGTTACCTAAATATATCTATATCTACCTATATCTTAAACGTATTTACTCAAATTTGTTTACACTAAAATTTAGAAGACAAAGAAAAAAAACTAAATAAAAGTTACAAAAGTAATTATAACAATAACAATTAGCTTTTAATATTGCTAATAATAATAATAATAATAATAAGGCTAAATATTAATAAGGCTAAACAAAGATAAATTAGTAAAAAGCGACAGAGGCGCAGTGGTTATTGCAAGCGCTTTTACAAGCTACCTCCGTTTCTTTTAAACCAATCGCTTTAAAAGCAAGAATTCCAGGGTTTAAAGCGAGCTCTGGACGTATTTCACGCCCAGAAGGAGACGTGAACTTCCTAGTTAAATACTCTTTCGAAATGCTCTGTGACAAGGCTGTTTGGTCTTTTTCGGGCAGCTAAAACATAAATTGAAAATGATATTAGTAACAAAGTTAAAAATAATTCTATAGAATGAAAATAATAATAGTTTTGTTGATACAGTAGCAGTTAAAGCAATAACAATAAAATATATTGTTAATACCTGTCATATACTCAAATAAAAATATTTTAAGTTTCTATTAAATGGAAGAAAGTTATTAATAAAATATATTGTTAACACTTGTCATATACTCAAAGTATTATTAGTTTACTCAGAGTATTATTAGTTTATTACAAAATTATTATGAAAGAGTATTATAGTATTGAGAGTATAAAATCTTTTTTAAATAAATGGGTATAATGAGAAATACGTAGATATTTGACAGTGTTGAAAATGGTGCAAATTACCATTTTCAGTATTTCAGGTGTATTATTAATATGTGTATGGTGTGTTGGTTACAGTGTATCAACCGACATCTGTAAATTTTTGTTAAATAACTGCAGAGTATGTTACGATGGTTGGAAGCAATGCCAGATTAAGAAAGAGTGAGGCCCTAAACACTAAAAACTTTCGGGATTTCATTTTTTTTCAGAAAAATGTTATTTTTAGTTTATTAAAATGTATGACGTACTTTATTTTGAACCAAAGAATTATATATATTAAAAGATATATTTATAAACAAGTTAAACGATAATGAAGTTAAAAAATTATAAAATTATTAAAATAAAGTAAAATATATTTTGGAAATTTAAACATGTTGTAAATAAATAATAATGTTATAACTCCACATAGAAACATATAAATAACTCATAATTTATTATTGACTTAATAGACTAATTATTAATTAGTTACCAGTCCAAATTAAAGCATGATATAAGCAACTTTATTCATCCAATTAAAAGCATGATACAACTATTAACGTTATTTAACACATAACAACTACACTATTTTTACAATATTGTTTATTTTATTTATTAAATAAAAATTATTTGCATTACTGAGTAATTCAAAATTAAACTAGTCTAATTATCAATTGAATTAAAAAATAAGATATTAAAGTTTAGAAACGTTTACTTTTTAGGGTCTATTATTTATCGTCAAGGTTCCAGACTATGTCCAAGTCTGACCTAATGCTTGAATAAGTTTCTCAAAAACATAAATTACATTTTTTTCCGAAGTCTTTTATTACGGTTCCCGCTGTCTAATAATTAAAAAGCTTAGAGATTGTGAAATAGTTCATGGCTGTTTTCGAAAATTATGAAGCACTACTTTTTTCAAAGATTTAGAGCAGTTCTCTACAATCTATAAAAATCTACGGGCTATAACTCTTTTAAAGGTACACAAATTGAGAAACATTTTAAAGAATTTATCGAAATGGAAGGTGGAGTCTTTGGTAATATAAATCCTTTTAGAATTTTTTAGAAATAATTTAAAACTAGATAAACAATTAATTGTATTGATTAAATTCTTCTAATACAACAGACAAATTATAAACTTACATAAATTATGTCTCATTAAGCAAACTTGAATTACTTTTGTTCATAAAATTTTCTGTGTGCTTTTGTTATTGTTATGTTATCTTACCTTATGTTATTGAATTAAACTAGCTCTTAAATCTATTTATTACGATCTCAAACTGTATTAGGCGAGCAAAAAAATTTGGTGACCACAGTCTAAGCTATATTAGATCACTTGAAAATGTGGTTGTTGTTTGCAATTACAAACACATTTCAAGCAGCTTTTGTTTGAAGGTAGCTTGTAAAAAGTAAAATACTATATATATAGATTGAAATTCACCAACATATTTCATATTAAGTCAAAAAATAATCTCTTGTTTAAATATTACGACCATTTAAAGTCATTTCAGGAGGTAAATGAGAAAAAGTTTTAAATTTCACATGATTCTTTATTTTAAACAAAACAAGATTTATTGATAAAACTTTTAATTTGTCAATAAATTTTGACCTAATTTATGAAATAAAAATTTATGGTTGGACAAGGTTGGATTAGCTCCAATTATCTAAGCTTTATGCTAGACATCCTCATTAAGTACTAATATTAACGTCAAATTTTGGTATGCCACATGACTTTTAGTTACTTATCTTAAAAAGTTTTTTGTGCTTTTCACATTTTTGGAATGAGGAAGAGTTTTGTGGGTATAAACTAAATAAAGTTATTTCTAGGGGTGTGTTGTAAAATCTTACAGCAAGTTCCAATGCACATCTTCTGCTTCTTTTAAGTTATTTTTGTATATGATACATTTTTTTACATACTTTTAGCGTTGCTGAAGACAGGCTATTTGCTGAAAATTTTGGAACTTTGAAAAGTCGCGTCATTGTCGATAACACAGGATACACAACATGGTTAACACCACTTATTTTATCAAGCAATTGTGACATGAACTTAAAATACTTTCCATTTGATACCCAAAAATGCCCGCTTAAATTTGGGAGTTGGACACATAATAAGCATCGCTTAAACATTATAAATGATCGAGATTCTGCAATTCTAGGTATGTAAATAGTAAAAAGAAAATTTCCTTAAATACTTTTTTTGTTAATAAGTTTGATTATAAACGTAAAATTTTATAGAAAACATAAAAAAAAAATTTTTATTGTTAAATAGATTAGTAGAAAAGTTCATACAACTTTATTACCAAGTTAGAACAGCACGTTGGGCTAACGTCGGAACAACTATGACCCAACGCTTTCGGTGTTATTTTGACTTTAGCCCAAAGTAGTGTGTTTACGTTAAAAAGCTGGGTATAAGATTACAATAAGATAAGAAATAAATAAAAGAACTATAAATAATTCATTATCGCATTTAATTATGAACAATTTAAGTATTGTGAATTACTCAATATGTTTTTTTTTTTGTTTTGTTTTTTTACTATTATTATTTGCCGTATATTAAAATTTACAATGAAATATATAAATAAATAAGTTTAAGTGTATCCTAAGGCACCTTCAAGCCACGTATACAACTACAATATTGAACGACTACTTGCTACTGATAAAAAAAAAAAAACGTCACTCAGCAATCAATTTAACTGAAGTTTAATTGATTTTATTTGAAACAAAATGGACATTAGATGGCACTATTTTGCATTTTTTTTTGCTGCTCAGAAATGTTTATTTAGTTGGTTCAAATGTTTTAGCAATATGTAATTTAGATTTATTAATTTTGTTTATATCAAGTGGAAATAAACCAGTATTTTCAAATCCTCTAATTATCAATAATCGTTTAAATTGCCACTATTAAAAAGGTTGGCTTGAAGCCGAACAGAACTTTTTTTTAATAAACTGCTGCATAATGTGCTTGCATAATGCTGTTGTTATAATTTTTGCCAAACTTTTTTGACATGACATTATACTTCACCATCTAATGATTGAACGAGGGAGCTGGTAAACATGTTAACTTGTTATTTTCTCAATGCACGTTAGTGCAACTTGATATGTTGTATGTTTTGACCATCCAATTCTAACATGAGTACCTGGATTTTTTTTTAATTTTTGTTATAAATAATTTATTCAGCCATTGCATAAATTGTTTATTCTGATGGTGAAGTTGTATATTCAGCGTTTGACGGACCATCTAAACACCAACTGCTGTATAGACTTAAAGATAATGGTGAATACATGGTGGAATTTCGGTTTCAGTTGCATCGATGGAAATACCAACTATATAATTTATTTTTTCATTATTACTGACCAACTTTAATTGACGGTAATAATAAACAACAGCATTATTGCCTCGGTCATGAGTAAATCCGATTAATTGAAATTCCATAAATTGCTCACACACACACATATATATATATATATATATATATATATATATATATATATATATATATATATATATATATATATATATAAATATATATATATATATATATATATATATATATATATATATATATATATATATATATATATATATATATACATGTTCATCTCGTTTCATATAAGTTTGTAAGCATTACCTAATTTATATATTTAAGCACGTTATTATTCACCGCTTTGGTGAAGTTTAAAAAAATGATATTACTTTTTTCATTGTGCAAATTGTATTTTTTACTGCTGGTACAAACGGACATTTGAAAGTTAATAATTTTAAAGCATGGTTAAGACTTTTTATCGCGTTTGTTAGGATCTTCTGTAATTTTATCTGATGCTGTTCACATAGCAACTTTGTGATACGTATGGTAACCATGTAATTTTAAATCTCCATCAGCTTTTCCAACAGTTTTGATAGCTTTTCAAAGGTAAATTGACTAGCTTGAATAATGGTACTTGTCTGTGTATTTCACCGAGTTTTGAAAAAAAAAGCAATACTTAAAAAAAACTCCATAAAGGCATTCTGAAGTCATTATTAATTAACTAGAAAACCAATATTCTGTGGTTAACTTGTTTAGTAACACGAGTTTTCACAAATGTCCCAATGTCTATAGGCAAACAGCTATCATCTGTTCTCATGGGTAATAATGAATCTTCTTTATTAATTTCACAGAGTGCGTTAATTTTACTGAACTTAGTATGGAAGAATTCACTGCTTCCATACCAAGTTCAGGATAAGGAGAAAAAAAAAGTTTCATTGTAATTTGATTATTTTCAGCTCAATATACAAATATATATATATATATATATATATATATATATATATATATATATATATATATATATATATATATATATCAGGGTGTTAGCCAGCCTGATGGCACAGCGTATAACGCGGTTTTCCACTTGGTTTAAAATTCCCAAAGGTTTTTAAGATCATGGTAAAAAAAAAATTAAATCCGTTTCAGATTTAAAGTGTTGCGCTAGACGAGTAAAAAACGCAATTAGTACGCACGACAAGGAAATGAATTATATTAATGAATTAAGAATTAAGATCAATTTTTTAATATGAAAAAACGTGTCATCATTAACAAGCAAGATCATTCATTCAAAAGTTGAAAAAAAAATTATTTTTAATTTTTAATTGAGGTCGTTATTCTCCAGTTAAAATTGTTCAAAACGTTTAATAAATTATTTCATTAATTTATTTTTGTTATTCAAAAAATCTTTATTTACATTCTTGTTGTTTATCTTAAGTAAGGAAAGTTGCAAATAAAATTTAAATAATAATAAATATTATAATTTAAAATAAGTTAATAACGTTTTTATATTAAAAGATTTATTTTTAATTTCGGTAAAATAAGTTAGCTGGTAAAGTAAACCGAAATTAACAACAAAAAAATCAAAAATAAAACATGCAATGAAGCGTATTATATATTTTATATTTGCGTAAAACATAAACGAAGATAATTTAAAAAATTATTTTTTTAACAATATTTACAATAATTACAAAAATTTTTTTTTTTTTAAGTTTACAAATACAAAATTTAAGTAGATATTTAATGTATATCTGTAAATTGAAAAAAAAAATAAATAAAAAATTAGTTTTTGCATTTAAATATATTTTTTTACTTAAATACCTAATTTACTAGATATTTAAATATGCCGATTAAATTTAGTTGATGCCCTCATTTTAAAATACTTTAGCGTCTGTATGATATTTTGTTGACTACGACATATTTCCGTTAAATGATCAGGTCTGTGAATCATGAAAAGACGAAAAAAATAAATGATAAATTTTGCGTTATCATAAAATATAAATGTTTAAAGCGAAAAAACCCAGACCGTAGATTCTTTTTTTTTTAAATCTTTTTAAAATACCAATCGCTTGTCCAAATTCGAATAAGATTCTAAATAAACACGATTTTTAGGTAAAATGAACACCATAGATTAAAAATTTGATCTGTTCCGATCGTTTATTGGCGCTTGTTCTTGGTTGCAAGTTCTTTTTTGGTCGGAATTCTTGTAGTTTTTGTAAAAATTGATAAAAAATACTGTATTTTGTTATAAATTTAGTTAACGCCGACGAGCGAAAGTGATCTAAAGACTTGGAAATGGTATTCTTTAAATTCATTATTATGGGTAGTAAAAAGGATTAGAAAATTATATAAAAAAGAGAAAAGTTTCTTTAAATGTTAAAAAAACCTGAAGCGAAAAAAAACTAAAGCTTTTGTTTGGACATAATACGCTTATAAAATCATGCTAGTTTCAAATAAATAAGTTCGAATAATTTATAAATCGCCAACCAATAATAATTTGGCGAGCCAACCAAGTTTTTCAATTAAAAGTTATCAAAATTTTGGAAACTTTAATTTAACTTTCATTTAAAAGCTATCGATTTAAATAAGTTTTCTAACTTTTGAATGTATCTATGATAAAAATTGTAATATAAAATATGATGAACAATAATACGATTACCTATGTAAGAAAGTTAAGAAAATTTTTTTAAGTATTTTAAAATTTTGAGTTTTAAAATGCTAAAGTATTTAAAAACTAAAACATTCAAAACTTTTCCATATAATTAGGCTTGCCAACGTCTGGATTTTACGAAAATTAAAATTTTACGGATTTTAAAAACCTGTAACAATTTTTTTTTTAGTGTTTTCCTTTGTAAAAGCCGTAAAATTCTGGCATTCCTACCTATAAAACGTGTTTTTTATTGACTGTCGTTAATTAAAAAGTTGTTTTAGCAAGTTAAAAAATTACAAGAGGATCTTGGAAATCTTCAAAAATGTTTTGTTAAAAATATAATACTATTTAGCATTTTTTTTACATTTATAATTTAAAAATGAAAATAAAAATAACAGAAGACAATATATGTAACTAATCGTTTAAACCTTTTAAAACTGTGTTTAAAAGCGATGTACGCAATTAAAATAGATCTAAGTTTCAAATGAATAAATTTATTAATTCATTTATTTAAAAAATTGCAAACAATTGTCTTTTGTTCTTGTTTTCTCTCTACAATATTAAACAAAGGAGATAATATTTAAAAATGAAAACTGACGAAGATTGCTCAAAATGAAACAAGTTGAATAATTAGAATTAAACATTTATAAAATATAAAAATATTCCTATGAATAACCCAGTAAAAATAGAAAGTTTTTATTGAAACTTAATTGTTTCTAAAAAATTGTATCTACTTTTTTAAATGTCAGAATGTAATGACCTTTTTTTTTTTTTTGGCGGCACCTAAATTCCCAATTTCGCTAAAACGCTGTAAGAATTTTTTTCCTGGCTAACAACCTGTATATATATATATATATATATATATATATATATATATATATATATATATATATATATATATATATATATATATATATATATATATATATATATATATATATAACCTTGTAAAACTATTTGTTCATTGATAAAAAAAATTATTATGTTTTTACAATTATTGTATAAACTATAGCTTTATTATTATATTTATTTTTATGATAAATTATGTTATATAATAATTACATAAATTATTGAATAATTTTTTAAACCTTTGTTATCCATTAAAATAAATGCAACAAGACATAGCGTGTTCAACATACTTAAAACTGTTATTTTTTTAAATCATACTTAAATAATCCATTTTAATTATTTATAGCTTATTATTATTAGTCATTTATATATACTTAAATTTTTTGTCAAGAAATCAAAGCTGCTAATTAACTATTTAATTCTTTTCAAAAGTTCAACGTTTTATTACTTTTAAACGTTTTCTTTTTTATAATTTTTTATTATTTTGAAACTTTAAATAATTTTTTGATTGCGTTTTTTTAACTATTTTCAAACTTTAAATGTAAAAATGTTTTTAGGCATCTGTTCAGGTGTCTTCGTTATTTTGCTTAAATGTTTAGATAAGTTTGCAAACCACACAGAGTGGTACCTGGTTAGTGCAAAGGCTATCAGAAGAGAAGAAATTTATATATGCTGCCCAGAAGTTTATCCTGACGTTACATATACCATAGAATTACGAAGAAGGTCGTTGTTTTATGTTTGCAATCTTATATTTCCGCTAATTATTATAAGCTTGCTTCCTATCCTATCATTTGTTTTACCCTCTGATTCAGGTTTGTTTTGTAATTTTTTAAATCTACTTCCTAACAAAGAATGTATAAAATATACAAAAGCATTATTTCATCTTTAAATAAATATAAAGTTTTTTAGAAAAAATATTTTTATCATAGTAAAAAAAAAATTTAAATGTTTAGTTAAAGCATACAAGTGTGGCCGAGCGAGGCGAGTTGAGCAAATTTTGATGAATCTAACAGATCTTATAAACAGTGCTTAGAATTTAAACAATTTTTTTTAATATTAGAAAGTTAATTTTGGTCTGAGAAATTTTTCTGTGTGTATTGGGTGTCCCAAAAACATATTTTTTTTCTTCAGGATACCACTCATTTTTTTGCCATTCTCTGAAGTCCACTAAAGCTAAAAATCAACAGAAAAAAAATTTTGAAGCCAGGAAGTAATAGCTGTAAAATTTGAAAAATTTGATTTTTTTGAGAATAAATGTCCGTTACATCAATGTTGGAATAATATGAAATGAAATTTATTTTTATCTTTTATTTTGTTTTTAATAAAGTTAATAATGATGCCTAATTATCGAATAGTGCTATTATGACTTTTTAAAAGCATATTTTGGTGTTAAGAATTGGGCTCGGGTATGTTTAGGCAAAATGTATTGGGAGGCTCAGAAATATAATTAAGCTTAAAAAAATGCGCGCTTTCTCATAAGTATTGTAGAAAAGACAAATAAACTTTCATTGAATTTGATAAATATTTTTATTTTGCTTTAATAAAAAACAACTTCATCAAATGGGGTTCATACATCAAGTAAACACCTTTAAGAATTCCGGTATTATTAGATTTGTGCTCAAAAACATGCGTAATTTAGAGCTTTTCCAAAAGCTTTAAATTATGCTCACCAAAAAAGTGTATCAGAAATAGCTTTTATTTTTCCTTTTTGAGGACATTTCTCAAGTTTTTGCCATTCTCTGAAGTCCACTGAGGCTATTAATAACCGAAAAAACAAAATCAATTGTCAAAAAGTGATTTTTGTTAAATTTAAAAAAATTAAATTATTTGAAAATTAACGTTGTTTTGTTGTCAATGTTATTCAATTTCTAAGGACATTTTTCTCATTTTTTATTTTTTTAAACATTTATTGTTGAATAGTAAGGTGAATAATATTATTATTTGTGTAATGTATGCTTTTATTTTATATGAATATTTGGTTTTTGTAACAGACTTGGTTACGCTTGTTTAAATAATTTGAAGAGGTTCATAATAATTATTCTTAAGCTGTGCATTCTCGAAGACCTTGTGGTCAAAAAAAAAATCATCAATACTTTTATAGAAATATTTTTGTTTTGCAAAGCAATAACTTCATTAATCGGTTTTTATGCATCAAATAAACACCTACGAAAATTTCAGTATTCTGCTCATAAACATGATTTAAAGTAACACACAACAAAATGCTTATCATACGCCTATTTTTTAAACATAACCTGAGCCTTATATGTTTATAAATGTATAATTCTCTTATAAAAAAAATATGTCATGCGGATTTAAGTCATCTTTGGTCAATTTTAAGTTCAGTTTTGCGGCTAACAATGGTTGTCCTGTCAAAATAGACGCAAATATAGAAAAAAAGAGGAAGACACTAATACTAGAAAGCTACCGTTTCCTATAAAGTATTCAATCAACCAGCTGTCATGGGCAGCTGATTGATAGAATATTTTAACCAGCTTCTCAGCATTGGAAAGCCTCAGATATACAATTTTATAAACGACTATTTTAAAATTCTTTACATCACTGATTTTAACAGTGAAATTCTTTTATGGAGTTTTTACCACCTTCACAACCTTCCCTGTTCTGATTTATCTGCGAGCAACACATGTTGGAGGTACACATTTCTTATTTTATGGAGGATCTTATTGATGAGAAACTAAAATGGCACAGGAAAGCACTATATGTAAGATTATATAAAGGATGGTCACTCAGGACGAGGTGGATAAGACTTATCACATCAGGTTTGATTAGAATGGGTAACAAGTTAGGTTGTTTTTAAACAACATTAAAAGGGAGGTCCTGAAGTACCTCAAGAGGCCATTGACTACAGAGATATTTAAAACGGGGGCTACAAGAAGTTATGTGAACTAGTTGTTTTACATTTTAGAGTTTTTTAAAAAATATTAATAATAATTCATTCTTAAGGTGTTAGGTAAATGCTTCATTCCTGCTTGCTTATAGGATGACTAAGAATGTAACCTAGGTGATGAATCAGGAAAAGCAAAAGATTATAAAAATGTCACATTTTAATTTGTCTGAGCAGTTTCATATGGGAAAACCAAAGCTACCAGTTGTTAGCAGGTCAATGGAGCTTACTAAGCGGGGTTTCAATAGGTTGTGATTCATGCTTGCAGGAGCTTACTGAGCTAGTAGGAACTTATTGAGCTGGTAGGATAGCTGAGATTCATGTTGGGGAGTTGAAATGGCGGATAAAGCGAAACGACTGTTTGACATTTTAAATATTTAAAAGGTTTTTAAAAATAATTGAATGTGCCAATGGCTGTGCAGAAAAGATTATCTTATTGGCCCAGAACTTTCTTAAAGACAGTTTGTTGGGTAACACAATAAAGAACCTCATACTGATTGCCAGAGAATAACTTCTTAAACTAGAAATAAATTTTTTTCCGAGACTTTCATTTTTCATAAAAAAATTGCACTTTTTTTTTGAAAAATGAAATTTTACAGCATTTTTACTGGAACAAAAAGTGTTTTTTTGGTAATTTTAGCCTATTTGGACCTTAGAGTATGGGAAAAAATTGAGAGGTATTTTTTTTTTTTATTTTGGGACACCCTAGTGTGTATGTATGAATGTATATAAAAAAGCAAAAAGTATTGTCAAATAAAAATAGATTGTTGTAGGAGTAAAAGCTACCACTACAACAATGAAAATCTTTATAACTAACAACATTGCAATTCAAATGAAAATGTTTTGTTCGTTTTTATCGTGAAAAGCGCGCTATCGTATTTGTCACAATGTTATAAGCGCGTGATTATTGATAAAGTCTAGAACGCTTAGTTTCATTTGCCATACTCATAGTTTGCACTTAAAAGTTCGACTAAAATAGCACAACGCTCCACGTTACAAAGCTCAGCACCTCACAATCAAATATGAAAGTTTATTTATTTTTTAACTTTTTAGGCGAACGAATTTCTTTGGTAATAGCGCTTCTTTTATCTTTGACTGTATATTCTATGATTGTTTCCAGTATTATTCCTGATACAAGTGACTCCGTGCCATTAGTAAGCATATTTTATCTTTCTGTATTTTTTGAAATAATTGTCATGATTGTGATATTGTGTTACATAATGACTCTGCATCATAAAGCTGCTTGTGATCCTCCTATGCCTTACTGGATGCGAAGGTAATTCATCGTTTATTGAGTTATTGTAATTAATTATAACAAATTATCATTAATTTTTTTGAGAATTTAAGCAAATTTTTATTTTAATTTGTAAATTCAATATTCAAGGTACATTCTGAATTGGTTAGCAAATCTGCTAAAAATACATAAAAATAATCGAGATTCACTTTTACCTAATGGAGACAACTCGAAGTCAAGTAATCAACTAGTCAAAGATTATAATAGTTCAATCTACCAATCAAATTGTACACTTACAAGTTGTTCTAAACAAGAAGATTTTTGTTTTGAAAAAATTGAAAGTAGAAATGAAATAAAAACACGAGACGGTAGTGTCGGTAGTGACGGTAGTGACGGTAGTGTAAGTAAAAAGACTTCTCAAGAAGAAATTTACTTAAATGTAGTCAATACACTAGCAAAAATGGATTGTTTTACTGAAGAAATTCATAGAAATGAACTGAAAGTTAAACTTATAAACGAATGGAAAATTGTGGCTATTACTTTAGATAAATGCGCATTTTTTGGATTTGCGGTGTTATATGTGCTGACAATAGTGGGATGTTTTTCGCTTTCACCAGGTTACAAATCATAGTAATATAATAAACTTTATACTGATAAATAAACCATTTATTAAAATAGAATTTTTGCTAGCAAATTAACAAAAATGGAAGTGCCAGTGGATCCAATTACATGACTTTTCGTTCGGTAATATATTAATTTGATAATTGCATGATTTTAAATAAGTTCAAAAATGTATTTGTTTAATAATGCACTTTTTAATAGTTCGTTTAATAAAGCCATAACAAAGTTTTAAATTAATTTACAAAATCCAAAATAACAATATTTTTATTTAAGAACTGAAACCCGAAGAAATCAATTTTAAGTTATAAACAATTTCGGCCGAAAAATCCCATCCATCCATCCAAGGAGTTTTTTTTAGAATTATCTAGCGGAAAATTTTTTAAGAACTTTGGGCCCTAATGACAGTTTTTTTTTTTTGGGAAGGGGGGGGAGGGGGCTTCGACCCATTAGTCAAAAAACGGGTTGCCAAAAATACAAGTCCGCCTTACTCAGGACCAGTATATAAGGGGTGGCATGTGTGTGTATAGAGGAAGACTGTACCCTCGACTCCTCTATACCATACATACTTTTATGTTGACAAACTAGGACCTTTAGTCAGAAAATAAACTTTTCTATTGGTTAGCTGTTGAGTTATGGACAACGATAATAGAGTATTGTTACGCTTTTGTACGATATTTAATGAACCCTTCCCCCTCTCCCTTATGAGCGTACGTATTTTATGGACGACCCCTAATTGCTTTATGATGGCCGTGTTTTTACACTTTTTGCTTGAAAGCAAGAAGCCACGTTGCGTTTGAAACTACAAAACTTTTAATTTGAAACAAACTAGGCACATTATTATGCAAATTGACAGTCTCATCATGTTGTAAAATTTGTAAACGACCGTTGGCAGTGACTGCATTAGGAGTGCTTACATTAGGATACAACGTATTGGGGATTGAAGTATAAGTTTAGCGGCCAGTGAACATCGACTTTGTGTGCTAGAAACTGTCTAACTTTCCGTAAATATAAAGCTTAATTTAAAAACAAGTAATTTCGTTAAATGTATTAAATAAACAAATGTAAAGCGGTAAAATAATAGTTGAAACATCTATTATTAAAAAACAGCAAGAACCACTATTGGCTTAAATATAACGACGGTCATAACTAAGTGATTGTTAATGCATCAACGATAGAAAATTCGAATAATAAAAATACTTATTGCCGATAATAGAGAAACATATATATTTTACACAAAAAAGTATTAACAAAAAAACTATAGCAGTTTAACGTTTTTATAAGTTTAATTTCTGAGATAAAATATTTGAAGTTAAATTGCAAATAAGTATTCTTGTATAATCGCACTTTCTAATTGGTTTATTCTATTACAAGTTCTTTCGAATCATCATTTTTATGGATGATCTAAAAGAACTTGTAATAGAATGAAACAATTAGAAAGTGCGATTATAAAAGAATACTTATGATTTTTATTTAATAACGCAATTTTAACTTTAGTTGAAAGCAAAGCAAAAAAGATTTCAAGTTTTTCCTCGCTGAGTCTTTTATTAAACCAAAAATTAAAAAAGCTCTTAAATGAAATTAAAATAATTCTTTAATAAAAATTGACTTCAATGAAAACTAGGGTTTCTCAAACGGGATCCCGTTTTCCCGGGATTCCGGGGATAAAAAAGGCAACGGGATTTCCCGGGATATCACTGTTATATCCCGGAACAAAATTTTATTTTATTTTACATATGATAACTGTTTGAACTAATTCAACCAAAAACAAGAAAAATATTATTGCATTTAGTTACATTTTTATGTGTTCATATCTTATATTAAAACCAAGCACACCAAGAAATGTTATCGAAACTATCTTAAACTAACTCAAGAAATCCATGGCAATTCGTAACGCGATGTTTTCTTTTTTCCCGTTATTATAAAATATAAAAAAGATTTCTTGCAACGAAAACAGTAAGTTTGATTTTTAAACTTCTAAATTATTGAAAAGTTAAACTTTTTCTGTGTTGAAATATTTAATAATTTTTGTATTTGTATTTAAGTAAGATAACATACATATGTAAGAAATATTTATAACTTTACCTTTAGTTGTTTTACGATTCAATTTAGTTATGCCATGTCAATTGTAAATGGATCGAAAGCATGGCAGTATTTTTGTAAAGAAAAATCTGGCGAATCTGCAATTTGCAAAATGTACAATGTAAAGATAATGTGCAAAGGATTTTCGACAAGCGGGCTCCTTCGTCATTTAAAAAACGTACATAAAGATTTGGATTTAAATATGAAGCGTCAACATGAAGATACTGGTTCGGAAATTAAAATTGTGCAAAAGAAAATCACATTGTTTGTTAAACAGCAGACTATTGAGGAAATTGTGTCAAAGCTAGCAACGGTGAATGGTTTCTCAATAAATGCCATAACAAAAAGTGAATTTATTAGAAAATCATTGTTTGAAAAAGGCATGTTATTACCAAAAAATCCATCCCATGTCATAAGTATGTTAAAAAAACAATATGATTTAGCTAAGCAAACTATGGTTTTAGAGATAACAAAAGAAATATCTATCTGTGTTATACCCACGGACTTTATTTGGCAGTATGTTATGTTCTTTACAAAAAGTCAGACTCTTCAGCAAAATATATTGAATCGCAGTTGCAAGATTGCGATGAAAATTTGAGTGAATACGATGAGTTTGATGATGTCTTTGACTGTAATGATGAGTCATACAGCTCAACAGGCGTTACATTTATTGATGATTTACAAAATAGTGTAAATATAGCCTTAACAATTCAGAAGGTTCGAAAAGTGGTTCGAATGTTCCCCAAATCATCTCTTAAAAATGAAAAATCTACATAAAATCTATGTTTCATAAAGAACTGAAGCTGATTTTAGATGTCAAAACAAGGTAGAATAGTCTTGTTGCAATGCTAGAAAGATTCCTTAAAGTAAAAACATGTATACTAAAAGCAATGATCGATTTAAAAGTAGTTCTGAATATCTCCAAAGATGAATATGCGATTATGAACGCCAAAACAATTTCTCTGCAACCGATAAAAGTTGGAATAAAAAGACTTGACAGAGATAGTGCTACTTTACTTGACGCAGAAGATGTTATGATATTCATCTTGGATGATTTGGCGGAGAAAAAAAATTTGATAGCTTATAAATTTATGGGAAAAATTCGTTCACGATTAAGTGACAAATCAATTGATTGCTTATGTTTTTTAAAACAATATTTTATTTTAAATAGTAATATAGATTAGCGTGCTAAGATAAATTTGTCAGACGCTTGTTTTTATATTAAAAATAATGCCGGGAAATCCCGGAATAAATAAGTTGCACAACGGGAATCCCGGGATGCCAAATTTACGGGAAATGAGAAACCCTAATGAAAACCAACAAAAAGGAAAATGATCTGCTACTTTTATTTTAAGATAAAAATTTGCGTAATTTATGGACGATTCGATTAAAAATTTCAAAATGCGATAATGAAGTGGTTACAAAAAAAACAACAAAGTGAACCGTGGTTTGTCGGTTTAAAAGGAACTTTTAAATTTCCTCTGCGTTTCCCCTACTAAGGTGGTAGGCTCAGACTCCCTAAATTTGCATAAAGACCCAAATTTCTATTTGGAAATTGATGGTCCTTTTCCCCCAAATTTAGGTTTTTTTTTTGGTATTACCTAGTAAAAAACTTTTTAGGACGCTTGGGCCCTAATAGCTGGTTTATGGGGCAGGGAGGCCTCCAACCCACTAGCCACGGCACTGGGTAGACTATTAAAAAATTTATTTTTGTATTTGATAATATTTTAATTAATTTTTTAGTTCAAAGATGATAAATATTTTTAAAAAAAGTTATTTTTATTCTTTTTGTTTTTCTAATAAATTTTATGCAAAAACAGGTGGTTTTAGGTCAAAAACATGCTAAAATTTTGACAAAAAAATCTCAAAAAGTATTATGTATTAAGTTCTAATTTTTTGCATTTTTATTCTTTTTATGTAAATAAATGTTCTGAGATAAAAAAAAAAAAAAATTTTAAAACATTTTAAGATTTTTCAATGCGTCTAATTTAAAATTAAATTTCTGATATTATTATTATTATTTTATTAAACACTCTCTGTAAATGTGTTTACAAGGTAAAAATACATAAAAATAGTTTAAGATATGTAAAGAAAGAATAAATTATATCACTTGGGAATGTTTTCTTCAAGAGTATTTTTGAAAATTGTTCGCTGTTGCTTTGCATTCCAACATTGAATTGCCTGTAATAAAATTTGATAAGTATCTTCAGGAATTATATTTTCTGAAATATTAATTTTCACTTTCTTTTTATCCTGAATTAAGTTTTTCATATTTATTTTATGGATCTTACATAATTCCTTTATATCATCTAAAAATGAGTATTTTGATGAACAATTGTTAAGCTGAGAATTAATGATTTCAAAAGTTACTTTATTATTTATAAATAGTTTTATTTTATTTTGTTGTATGTAAGTTGATATCTCCCGAACTTTAAATAGAGATTTTATATAGTTTTTGATATACTTAGAGATATTAAAAAATGACTTAACTGCATTTCTTCCAAGTTTATTAAGTCTTTGCATTGTTGACTCTCTATTTTCACAGAGTTCCAGACCATGCGTTAGCGTCGGAAATGCTAAAGATGAATATAACTAAATAATTGAAGATGGATGTAGAAACCCAATACCAGATTGAATCAGAGTTTGCACTATTGTTTGGAAATTTGATACCCTATTGTTAATATTTGTTCTATTGAGTGAGGCAAAAATAGATTTTTGTGTATCCCAAATAAAGCTTAGATAATTAAGTTTTTCATTTGGTATTATTTGATGGTCGTCTAGGGTTATCTTGCAATTAGTTAATTGTCTTTTTCCCGAAAGCAACAGTTCCGTTTTGACAGCATTGAGCTTTATACCGTTTAAGTTATTGTAAATATATTTTTTTTTTTTTTTTTTTTTTAAATTAAGGTTTTACAATAAATTGTGTAGGCATAAACTGCCTGTCAACCTAATTATATAATACTTGACAATTACAGAGTTTGTATAACTAATAGAAAATAAAATGTGGATTAGTCATAGAGAAGCCATTCATTTTTTAGATGATTGTCTAGAAGCAGTTTAAACGTTTTTAAAGATAACGCTGATACAATGTGATTAGGAAGAGAGTTCCATTTATTTATTATTCTTAGAGAAAAAAAATTCATACGTAAATTTAATCGTGAAGATTGTTTTTTTAATTTATATATATGACCACGAGTAATAAATTTACTATCTATTTCAAAAAGACTTCTGTCACTATTGTTGTTTTTGCACCATTTGTAGACGTTGATTAGGTCTGCACGAAGTAGCCTGTATTTTACAGTTGTCATATTTAATGCCAACAATCTTTGTTCATACGGTAGATCCTGTAATCCATTGATTCGTTTCGAAGCTCTTCTTAACACATTTTCTAGTTGCCGTTTGTCTTTGAGAAGTCCAGGGTTACAGATTGATCCACAGTATTCTAGGTGAGGGCGGACTAGTGCTGAAAATAGTTTTTTGAAGGATAATAAGTCTGGATATGATGTAAATGTTCTTTTTATTATTCCTATTATTTGTGTGGCTTTGTTGACTTGAATAGTTGTGTGTTTGGAAAATAATAAGTTCGAATCTATGTGAACACCTAAATCTCGTTCGCAATTTGTGGTTTTAATGTTTACTCTTATATTTTTTTCTGGATCATGCATATTATAAGTATGGGATTTGTTGTTGTTTCCTAAGTGCATTACAGAACATTTATCAATGTTAAATTTCATTCCCCATTTTTGAGACCATGTAACAAGAGCGTCGATGTCATTTTGTAATTCTTGCGCAGATTGAGTATTTTCAATAGAACGGAAGATTTTGGTATCGTCAGCAAAAAGAGCAGCTTTTGATTTGATTACTTCAGGGATATCGTTGACATATATAATAAAAAGTAAAGCTGAAAGGACGGAGCCTTGGGGAACTCCACTTTTAACGGGTACCCAGTTTGAATAATTTCCATTAACAACAACTCTTTGTCTACGGTTTTTCAAAAAGTTTTTAATCCAATATAGTATTGATCCATTTATACCATAAGCTTTAAGTTTCGAAATAAGAAAATTATGTGGAACTTTGTCAAAGGCTTTTTCAAAATCAAGATAAATGTTGTCGATGGGAATATTATTATCAAGTGATGACGTCCAATAATTAATTACAGTTAAAAGGTTAGTTAAGCAGGAATGATCTGGACGAAATCCATATTGGTGTGGACTTAATAAGTTATTTTTAATCAGGTGTGTCATAATATGATTTTTTATAATTTTTTCAAAGATTTTTATTAAAGTACAAGTTATACTGATAGGTCTATAATTAAGTGCTTTTGATCTGTCTCCTTTTTTGAATATGGGTGTAATTGTTGCGTCTTTCCATATTTGGGGTATTGATCCACTCTCAAGTACTTTGTTAAAAATAGTAGATAGATGTTTAGACATTTGAAAGCAAGTTTTCTTAAATATTATTGGGTGTAATGCATCAGGGCCTGGTGATTTAGATGAGTTTAGACTTTTGAGGTATGTTTCGATATTTTCCGGACTTAGATCAATATTGTTTGTTAGTGGATTTACATTTTTATATGTTAGGTTAAATGGTGGTGTTGCTGTTATTTTTTTGTTTGAAAAAGTATCAGCAAAACAAATATTGAATAGATGAGCTTTATCTAGATCAGTAGTTGCAACAATATTATTGTATTGTATTGTATCAGTAGTTGCAACAATATTATTGTATATCACACGTTGTAATCAGCCTTTCAAGACCAGATAGAATAGAGTTAAGAAGAATGATGTCGTCAGCATAAGCAACAACACCTGTGAAGTTTCCATGTATAGAAGAACCCACAGCGTTATCATTTTTTATAGTTTCGAGTAACTTTTTGGTGTATATGTTATATAGGTAGGGGGACAGAATGAATCCTTGTCTCACTCCTTGCTTAAGAGCAAATGAAACTGATTTGGAACCTAGGTAAGAGACAGTTGCACTACTTTTGTGGGATAAAGAAGATATAGTGTTAACTATTTGGAGAGGTAAGTTTTTATCAAAGTAAAGTTTATCAAAGAGAATGTCCCAGTTGCAGCTGTCAAAAGCTTTTTCAGCATCTAAAGAATATAAATAAATAGGCGAATTATTGTTGTTGTAATGCTTAATTATTTCGCTTATAACAATTCAGCATGCAAGGTCGAACTCTTACTATTGAAACCAAATTGAAGGGATGTGTTTCTTTTATCTCAGGACTGATGAGTAAAATTAGGTATTCTAAAAGTTTCGTAAATATTGGAATAATACTGATACCTCGGTAGTTATTTGGGTCGGTAAGTGATTTTTTATACGATTTGACTAGCGGTATAATAGTTGACGTTGACATAGATGTAGGGGTCCAGCCATGATTAATTGAAAAGTGAAAAAAATTTCTTATCCATTGCGTTAGTGCATCACACTGGGCATATTTTCAATGTTCTGCAGATATATTGAAATGATCTTGGCATTTATTTAATTTCAGGCAAGAAATAGCGACTTTTATATTTTCATCAGTAATAGCTATTTCATCGGGATTTTCACAAGGTGGAATTTGACAATAAATAGAACTATGATTTAACCTTTCAGTGTTTAATTGTTTTCAAATATAGTAGCAAATTCGCCGGTAATCAATTCTTTATCCTTTTTATTGTTTATAGCAAAAAGTTTTGGATTTGAATTTTTTTTTAGACACTTAAAAACATTCCAAAAATTTTTTGGGTAAGAGTTTTTTAGTTTTTCACTTTTTATGTATTGTTGATATAGTTTATTGTTTTGGGCTGCTTTGACGGCTTTGCGGAAATTCTTTCGAGCAAAGAGGTAACGACTAAAGATAGAATAGGTGGAGTCTTTTACGAATCCCGTTTCCCTCCATTTTTGAAAATAATGTGAAAGAAATTTTTTACTTCGAGTTAACTCGGGAGTCAACCAGGATTTTGAATAATCAGATCGTTTTTTTGACTTTAAGTGTTCTCTAAGAGCCCATGCTCCACTGTTAGTAATAGTAGTATAGATTTGGTCAAGTTCATTTTCGAAATTACCAATAAGGTTAAGATTATTAAAACTTGTATTTAAGTGATCCTTATATAAGTTTATAAAGTCTAGATTATTCCAGAGATATCTTGGAATGCTAAAATCCTCTGTTATTTTATTTATATTTTCTTGATAATATTGACCTTTAAGTCCAATTGAAATCGATAGCGGCAAGTGATCACTTACATTTTGAAAAGAAGGAGGAATAACAATACATTTATAGAGATGTATGCTTTGAAATAAGGAAGGAAGGAATAAGGAAAGAAGGAATAGAATAAGGAATAAGGAAGGAATAAGAAAGGAATAAGGAAGGACGGAATGAGGATGAAAGGAATAAGGAATTTGAAGGAGGAATAACGATACATTAAGAGATGTATGCTTTGAAATAGCTATATGATCAATATACGATGAGTTTGGTAATGTAAGATGTCGATAAGTAATTGCAGGACCAGACCCTTTACTTACATCGACTAATTCTAATTCGTTTGATTCAATAAATTCAGATAAAATCAAAGAATAATTATTTTTCTTAGAGCTAGTTCTTTCTAATAGATCGTATATTCCGTGCGGAAATGACTGGAAATCTCCAAGTATAATTACTTCGCCATTACCCTCATGACTATTTATAATTCCTTTAAGTTTGTCTAATTGACTTTTGTATTTTTCCAATGATGTTTGATTGTTTCGTGAAGAGGTTAGATAAATGCCAACTACAATAATGTCGATATAACCTTGTTGTAATTTTATTGCAAATATATTATCATCTTCGTAAACAGATATAATGTTTTGAAATTGATGTTTTCGTATGAAAAAGGCATTTTCACCAAAAGGTCGTCCCTGTTCATGTTTATTTGCCTGGCTGAAATATAATGAATGGGAGTTTTTACAGATGATTTTGATTATAGAGTATTCGAGTTTTGATACCCAGTGTTCGCACAGAAATGTAATGTCATGAGAAATTATTAGGGTCTCAGTATATTTTAAGTCCCTGACAATTAAAGGTACACAAGCTAAACATTTTTAGAAGATTTTCTTTCTTTAATATGCTATTTAAAGCCATTTTAATTAGGAATTATTTTTCTGGTTCAAGTTAGATACAAAATGTTGATCTACATCAGAAAATATGCGCCTTTTTCGAAACGGTTTAATAATGATATTATTATCCCATAATGAAGGGTTGAAAATTTTATATTTTTCTGAAATACTTATAGAAACTCTATATGATCTATTAAATTCATTTTCTCTGTTTAATGTATTTGATATAGGTGTGATACCTGATTCATATACCGTTGAAGCTGTTCTTTGTTGATTTAGTTGCTTACACCACCTAAAAAAACTTCAAAATTACGAAATATTCGATTACCAGCAATAGTTTCATTCCCCGGAGTTTTTGTTCCAAATATAGGCTCCAATAATTTAAGTTTTTTTTCGAAGAGTAGAATAATTGTTTGGCGGGCAGGTTTATTATTTCTGCCAACTAAAATAAAACTATTTGAATTATTATCAATATTTGAAAGTTTTTCTTTAAATCCAAATTTTGATTGTTTAGTTTTATCTGTAGTCTGTTGTTTTTGAGCCGCAACCTTTGCGGCTCAAAAACAACAGACTACAGATAAAACTAAACCTTTGTTTTGACATAATGTAATTGACTTTCTGTATAATTATTTGCCATCGGTTTTCCAAAAGGTTGTTGAAAAATATCTTTTGCAACATTTGCGGTGAATTTGGAATTTTTAGCTTATTGAAAAAGATGGCAGCTAAATTTACGGAGGATCTATTATTACAAGAAAGTAAAACTAAGAACAACAATAATGCAAATCAAACAGAGACTATTAGTTACCTAAATGATTTTGAAAGCTTTTTACTAGATTTCGCCGAACCACAAGTAAACTTGAGAATGGAACACTCAAAAATCTTTATGAATGCCATAAACAACATCCATACAAGAAAAAAAAGAGCAGATACGGAAAGTATTTACGAAGAAGTATTGAAACATTTTGAAAATCGGCTTGAAAAATTACATGTAAGTGAATTTCTTAATTTACTTGTATCAAAAAACCTTTTAAGTTGCGCAATAAAAAATTGAAAGGAGTCGTATAAAGTACTTATAGTTCCTGAAACAAAATTAGAACCTGATCTTTGTATAATTAATCACAAAAAAGTTAAAACCTTAGAATCTGAAATTAAAATTTTGAATTACGAATTAAATAACTTAAAAAGCAGTGAAATTAGTCTTTCAATTTTAAAAGATGAAAATTTATTTCTAAAAAAGGAGTTATCGGAGTTCAGGAAAATTATTGCCCTTTTAATCGAGAAGCTAGAAGTCAAATCAACCGTGACTGTTTTAAAATCAACTCAAAACTTAAACTTTTAAACGATTTTGATTTTATTACCCCATTAAACCAAAACTCAATTAATTCACCAAAAGCTAAAACCGTTAACGCCTTCCGGCAACAAGAATGTAGTATTAAAATTATTGATAGTAAAAGTATAGAGATTAAAGACCGTTTAAATAATGACTTTGCAGATATTCGCCGTCAATTAAACATTAAATATTTAAATTTTAAAAAATATAATATTCCTGAACTAGCTGTATCCTCAAACTCAAACAATAATAAAACAATGCGTAATTCAATAAATAATTTTGAAAATGTAACAAATCAACTCGTCTCAGTCAGAAAAATTATCAGTCAGACTTTTTAAAGTATAAAAATCTTTCGTCAAATGGTGTTGTTTCGACTTCAAGTTACCTTAGTACAAAAGCGGTTGGAAATGTAAAAAATACAAAAAATCAAAATAAAAAAAGTAAACAATGTCACTAAAATAATCAATCCTCGTAATAACCAAACAGATGAATATAAATGGCCAATAGGAACGACGTTAATATGTGGAGACTCTACTTTGATGGGGATTAACGAAAAAAAAATGCATAAGCTTGGAAAAGTAAAAGTAAGAGTATTTAGTGGTGCTACCATTAAAGACATTTGGTTTTAGTTGGTGCTACCATTGAAGACATGCATTATAACCTAGTTCCACTTTTGAAAAAAGAACCTTCAAATATTATCCTGCATGTTGGAACAAATAATTGTACAAATTATTCGTCTGAATCTGCTTTGGCAAAATTAAAAGATCTTGTTTCCTTCATTTCAAAATCTAACCCTTCATGTTCAATAATTTTATCTACACCAATTCGTCGTTTCGATATTGCTAAAGCACAATTAACGTCGCTACACTTAGCTGAAAAATTAAAACTAACTAAATTTAATATTATTGATAACTCTAATTTGTCTAATGAACACCTTGGGCTACGTGGTCTTCACCTAAACACACGAGGATCAGGTAGACTTGCCATGAACTTTATTGCATATCTAAAGTCTATTTGATAGACATTCCCTTATAGATTCTTATCACCAATCTACCTTACCAAGTACTATTGAAGAAATTAGTCTAAATTCTGATTTGGATAATCTAAGAGCCAAATATCCCAAAAATATTAGTTTAGCATTTTTAAATATTAATTTAATTCGTAATAAATTTTAAGATATTGTTACCTATATAAATAAAACTGTTGATATACTTATATTAGGTGAAACCAAGTTAGATGACTCCTTTCCAGTAAATCAATTTTTATATCCAGGTTATAAAACGCCTTATCGGCTTGATATTTCTCAACATAGTGGAGGTCTTCTTGTATACATAAATGAAAATATCATTTCTAAAAGATTAGCTAAAAAGGATTTCCCCAGAGACATTCAAATTATCACTTTTGAAATTAAATTAAGAATGCAAAAATGGCTCATAATAGTCACTTATAAACCCCCAAATCAGAATTTTGACTTAAATCAATCACCTTAAAGGAGTGCTTGACTTTTATTTGCAATCATATCTTGCTTTTATTCTAATAGGAGACTTTAATATACAACCTTCAGAAAAGACCTTATTCTTACCAACAGAAAGCTGAGCTTCCAACATTCAAATACCTTTGGTACGGGTGTGAGTATACACCATGCTAAGATCCACTTTTTTAAGTTACCACCTAAAAAACTTATTTATAGATCGTTCAAAAATTTCTCAAGTGAGATTTTTGCAAAAATACTCCGTTTCAACTTAAAATCTTGTTATGATATTAGTACTTTTAATAACATATTCAGCAATTTGCTTAATATTCATGCCCCTCTTAAATCAAAAATCCTAAGAGGTAACAATAAACCTTTTATAACTAAAGACTTAATAAAAAAAAATCACCTTTTTTCATATACTGTTCCCACTTCATCATGAGTAACTCCACGTCAAAACAACCAATTTTTTTTATAAATGCAACCCTATGTCCTTGGATTTTTTTTATATTTTTACCATAGTTAGTACATTATAAAATAAGATAAATCCCAAAATTTCAAGGTCTAACTCCCAACGGTTCGTGAGTAATAGTTGTTTTAATTTTGGTTACTATTATTGTTTTGGTCATTTTCCGCCATTTTTAAATTTACATTTCTCCTTATAAAACCAAGTCTATAAACATGTGAGTTCTAAAAATAAGTGACTTAGTTAATTTCTAGGTGAGAAATTTGAATATATAAATAAAAAACTCATTTTATAACTAAAAAGTACATAAATATCAATTATAAGTGTTAAAATAATGGACACCTGCCCCAGTAAAATTTTTAGGTGTGCAGTAAATTTTTTATGTTTAAAATTTCAAATTAGATCATTATATGTTTGAAGAACATTGTGTGAAAAAATCATTTCTGCCAAATACATAGTTTTAAAATTAAATGAAAAATATTACAAAAAAAGCAAATATTGCATATATCGCTTATCGTAGTATTCAAAATATATAAAAATGATGCATACTTGAATTGATATACAATTTTTTATAATACATCCATTAAAAATGAGTGATTTACAAATACATACTTATTAATTTTGTTTAAATATTTTTTTGAAAGCTCATATTTGTCTGATATTTTTTTTGGTGCACTTATTAATGATGTTACATTGGTGATTGGTATCCAACAATAATCATCCCTTTTCGGCCAGAAAAACTGTTCAGATGGACCGTGTGGATGCATAAACTTTATTTTTATATCATTATATTCTTCATCTTTTTCTTCGACTACTGCAATCCACCAAAACGAGTCATATGTACATGCCTAATATTTGTATTTCTGCATTAGCTCAAAATTAATTAAACTTAAATTTTGGTAACTCGATTTTTTAGTTATATTAATAGATTTTGGATTTATATCGTTACTAGTTTTTTTAAATATCATAGATGTTTTCGAAACTTCGAAATTTTTATACTGTCCTCTATATACATCAGAAGAGTTTGAAACAATTCTTCTGATGTATTCAATTTCTACAATTTGAAAATTAAAGAAGGGTTTCTTCAATATAATATCATAAAATATATTTGAAATCAAATTACCTTTTATTATTTTTTTTATGCACTTTATAAACATTACAACAATTGACATTTTTCTTTTCAAATCTTTTTCCAAAGAAGTGAAAATGGTGATTACAAATGCTGAATAGTTCTTCACAAGCACACAACTCTGATCTCCATAAAATGTTTTGACGAGTATCAGTGTCTAGGTCATGTAGTAAAAAAATCTCTTTATGTCTAGAATATGAGGTTTTATGGCATTCTAACTTCAAACTTACCAATATCATATAAAATCATTTTGATAATTTTACAACATTTAAATTAGATGAATATATCTGAATTGAGCAATTAAACTTTGATAATTGGAAAAGACAAGGAACCAAGGAGCAAAAATAAAACAAAATATGCATTAAAAAAACTTTCATAATTTAAGAACCACATTGAAAAAAAAATCAGAGAATTTCGGGTTGTATGGCCTGGTTGTTTTGACATGGAATTACTCTTAGGAAAAGAAATAAAAACTACACGTTTAATTCAGGAGCGGATCCACAATTTTTTGGTGTTTGAGTTAAATAACTTCCAGTTAAGTTCTATATTCCAAACCTTGATGTTTTGCAAAAATTTGCGCTAGAAAGAACCTGGGAACAAAAATACCCTAAAAATTAGAAATCTAAAACGTTGGGGAAATTTATTTTTTGAAATATGAATTCTAATATCCTAAACTAGGTAGAAATTTCTTTAAGGTAACAAAAATTTCATTGAAAAATAATGATTTGTTTAGAAATTATACCTAATTGAACAACCCTCTGAGGGGTTTTTCAATTAGGTATAATTTCTTTTTTTGAGGGGTTGTAAACTTTACATGGTTATACCTTTTAAAAGCCAAATGATTTTTTGACAAAATTTTAAAAATATGTACAATTTTTAGTCTTATTAAAGCAAATAATTTTTCTGTTTGGAAAAATCAATTCCCCTCACGTTTGGGTGGATGATTTGTACTTTTTAGGGTATTTTTGTACCCAGGCTCTTTGCAGGGCAATTTTTTGCAAAACATCTTTAAATGACATAAGTATGAACATTCAAAGGTTTGGAGTATAGAACTTACCTAGAAGTTACTTAACTCAAACACCAAAAAATCGTGGTCCGCCCCTGCAATTATATATCGTCAGCTCGGAATACAAGTGTCGTATCGAAAAATTTTTAAAACTATTTATAAATATGAAATTATCTAATTTCTCTAAATTTAAAGATGTGTAAATATAAAAAATTATTTTTGTATAAAGTTACAATATATTATTATACAAAAGCAATTTTTTTCATTAACATGATGTTAAATTTTCATAAATTAAATAACTATATTTTTATAAATAATTTTAATAAATTATCGATACGACACTTGTATTCCGAACTGACGATATACATTTTTAGTACAAAAGTAAAATATTTACAAAACTATGCATTTGGCATAAATGATTTTTTCACACAATGTTCTTCAAACATACAATGATCTTATTTGAAATTTTAAGCTTAAAAAATTTACCGCACACCTAAAAATTTTACAGTAGCAGGTGTCCATTATTTTAACATTTATAATTGATATTTAAGTACTTTTTAATTATAAAATGAGTTTTTTATTCATATATTTAAATTCCTCACCTAGAGATCAACTAAGTCACTTATTTTTAGAATTCACACGTTTAAAGACTTGGTTTTATAAGGAGAAATGTAAATTTAAAAATGGCGGAAAATGAATATCAATAATAGTTGCTAAAATCAATAATAGTTGCTAAAATTAAAACAACCATTACTCACAAACCGTTGGGAGTTGGACCTTAAAATTTTGGGATTTATCTTAATTTATAATGTACTAACTATGGTAAAAATATAAAGAAAATCCAAGGATATAGGGTTGCATGACCTGGTTGTTTTGACATGGAATTACTCAGAATTACATGAAATTATTTTGAAACTTTAAAAAAATCAAAAACTAAAAAGCAATGAAAAAAATCCTAAAGCAAATAGAAAAAAGTTCACTGATAAATACAATGAATTGTATTTATCAGTGAACCCTTTTCTATTTGCTTTAGGAATTTTTTTCATTGCTTTTTAGTTTTTGATTTTTTCTAACCTTAAATAGCCGTTTCTATGAGCGTTGCTTGCTCGGTGTAGTTAAGGAAGTTTAAAAATATTATAGCGTTTGTATGACATTTTTTTGACTACGACATATTTCCGTTAAATGATCAGGTCTGTGAAATATAAAAAGACAAATAAAATTAAAATGATAAATTTTGCGCTATCATAAGGGGTCGTCCATAAATTACGTTACGCTTTAGAGGGGAAGGGAGGGGTAGGCAATTTTGTGATGTTTTGTTACGAGGGGGAGAGGTGTCTCACTTATGTGACGTAATTTTTTTTTTTTAGTTTTAAATCTAGAGAAGACTTTCTTTTAATTATATAACTATAATTTATAATTAAACAATATGATCTGTTCTGATAGGTTATTGGCAATTTTTCTTAATTAAAAGCTCTTTCTTGGTCGGAATTCTGAAGTTTTTTGTGTAAACTGATAGAAATATTGTGTTTTGACAACTATATACAGTTAATATACGTCAAAACCGATTAGAACTAGGATCAATAGTAAATTATGGAACTTTTTCTAAAGTTTTTTTCTAAATTCATATTAACTCCGATGAGCGGAATTGATCTGAAGACTCCAAAATGGTGTTTTTTAGATTCACTAAAAAAAGGTAGTAAAAAGGTTTTGGAAATTATATAAAAAAAAAAAGAAAAGTTTTTTTAAATATTAACCTGAAGCAAAAAAAAGTATATCATCTAAAGCTCTTGTTTGGACATAATACCCTGATAAAACCATGCTAATTCCAAATAAAAGAATTCGAATAATTTGAAATTGCCTTAACAACACCGAGAGGGGTAAAAATGCTACCTTGCTAAAATAAATCTCTTTTATCAGTTCTAATTTTTTTTTTCTCATATAAAGGTCTATATTTTTTTTAGATTCTACAATAGTTACTGTTTAAAATCATAGAACTTTTCAAAAATCAATTTTTTCTAACTTTTTTAGTAGTCTACAACCAGCTTCTTTCTTATTAGTTTTCTTTTTTTTATCTTTTACTCTTTTTATCACCATTTTCTATTTTAGTAGTCTACCACCATCTTCTTGTTTTATAACCAAGCAAATTTTAGTGTAGCTGTAGCATTTAACTCAGAAAGTTAAAGATTTGATTACTTTTGAAAATGGTTTAATAAATCTTAAATTTTCGTTAAATTAAAAGTGCTTTTCAGCAAAAACTAGTTAAAGATGTCGACAGGTTATGTAAGTTGGACAAAACATTTACATAAGGCGATAAATCATTAAATTTATATCAGTTATCTAAAGGCTAATATAATAAACTGCTTACCAACTCTATACCACATCCTATGAAAAATCAGAGTCGCAAATAAATAGCCGGTTAAATATGGATGGGAAAGTTATTTTACATAATCATACATTTTTCAACAGAATTGAAATTAATACACCATCGAATTGCATTGTTACTTTAAATGATCGTTAAGACAATTTTTTTAAACAAACCTTATGTCCGCTAGCAAAAATTGAAATCGGAAGGTCAGTAAATTTATTTTATCTAACGTTAATGCTGAGCTGAAAAATATTCTCTGTCTCAATCAATGGAAAAGCACGCAAAACGTTGTATAATGGTTTCAAAGGTATTAAAAACAAACTTTTTTTATAGTTTTTTCTTTTTTGACATTATCAAATCATATTCAGCGAATATGATTAAATAACGTCAAGTTATTAAATCATATTCGCTATTTTGTCAAATATTTTTTTATTAAATTATTTAAACAAGTCCAAAAATTAAAAATTAAAAATTATTTAAACAAGTCCAAATATCGTTGTTGTTTAATGATGAGCAACCATGAACTAAAAAGAACAGTGGTTTTTTGATGTTGAAACGGGTGCTTTTAACAGTGCAGAAGTAAGTACTCACTTACTTCTGCACTGTTAAAAGTCGGAATTTTTTCGGAATTTTTTCTTCTCTTTCAGCAATCCAAGTATAATAAAAAAACATACTTTGGCTTATACCAAGACAATGGGTTAACTGTTTTTAAAAATGCTAGTGGTCACCATATGAATACAATAGAAAAACATATTGTTCAAAATTTTAGAATTAACAATCATACAATGCAATATGAAAGTTGTGAAACTTCTTAATGTAACACTAAAGCTCTATGTCAAATCTTTTAGATTTGTTTCGTAAACCAAATGATGAAATAATTTATAAACACGTTGATTCCAATTACCCTCCTGGGATGATAAAGCAACTTCCTCTTTCTATAGAATTAAGGATGTCAGTTAATTCATTTAATGAAACCGTTTTTCAAAACTCTACCCATTTGCATCAAGATGCATTTAAAAATCTGATTACAAATTTAAATTTAACTATATTCCGAAACTCATACAACCTCCATCAAAAAACTGTAAGCACAGTAAAATCTGGTTTAACCCCCCCCCCTCCTCCTTCCCATATAGTAAAAATGCTTCCACAAAAATTGATTAACTTCTTTTGGATTTGATAGACAAGCACTTCCCAATCAGCAATAAACACCACAAGATTTTTAATAAAAATACTCTAAAGGTGAGAGACAGCTGTATACCAAACATCAAATCAATCGTTAACTTTGATAACCATCATGAAAAAAAAAAACACTCCAGATTCCAATAAAAACTGCTGTTGCGTTAGTACCCTTTAAATCAGTACCTTGTAAATAACATAGCGTATCAAGCCACTTTATACCCAGGCACTTCGGATAGTAATGAATAAGTGTAATTAGTATAACCATACAAAATCTTTTAATATCGAAAAATAGAAAAACCTTACTGAATTGTATAAGTATGGAGGCTAAAAGAAAGTGGAGTAAACCCAACAATTAAATGGAAAATTGTAAAACGTTGTAAATCTTACAATAACACGATAAAACAATGCAACCTATAGGTTGCATTGTTTTATAGACATATATGTCTATATGAAAAGTATGTCATTGTATCTTACACCAATGATAACTTATTAAATAAAGAGGAATAAGTTGGTATCTAAATGCAGACATAAAAAAAGAAAAAAAGAATGAATGCATATGAAGACTCCACGGGAAGAAACGGCAGGGTCACATTATGAAAATTTTGACATTTTATACTTTCCAACTTTATAAACAATATTACTATACTTTTTATTTGAATTCAAATCAAATAAACGATTGGATGTACTTTTAAATGGAACTTTTTTGATGGAACTAAATCTTTTTCTTTTATTATACAAGACATATCTCCCCGAAAAGGCAAGTTTTTATGAACTCAAATAATATTCGCAACTTACAAATAGACATAAACCAAGTTTACCGTATTTATTTTTTGAATTATCAAGACTCATACATAACGTTTTAAGTCTTTGTTTTTTAAAATTATCGCTGGTGATTTGGTTAATGTAAATAAAATAATAAAAATGTCGACACTTGGAATACCATTAAAAGTGCAAAAGAAATCCAAGAAAAGAAAAAGTAAGGAAAGATTGCGTGAAAGTATAAAAAAACAAAGACTAGCATCGCATAAAACAGGACTTGAATGTAATTGTAAAAGATTAAAATGCTTCGAAGTTGTTAAAGAAGATAGAAAAGTTTTATTGAGATATTTTAACTCTCTATCGAGCAAGGATGCTCAAGATTCGTATCTTGCTAGCTTAATAACTTTGAATAACGTTTTAAGAAGAAGACCACGAAACATTAATTCAAAAGGTTACAATAGCAGTTACAAATATAAATTTTTTATTACAAATCTCGAAATACTTACGAGTAAGAGTTCGTTTGTTCATGTTTGCTTTTCTGCATTTATTTCAATTTTTGGCATAAAGAAGGGAAAATTGGAGACCATTAAAAGAAGCCTTTTGACTACAGGTAAATTTTATATTTTCATTGAATATAAAATAATTTTTTTATTGGAAGTTTTCATATATATAAAAGTTATGTTTTTTCTCATTACAGGTCACTCTCCCCAGGATAGTAGAGGTCAACACAAGAATCAGTATAATAATTTTACTCCTGAACTAAAAAATAAAATATGTGATCACATTTCTTCTTTCAGAGGTCGAGAGTCCCACTATTCTCAAAAAAAAACTAGACGACTATATCTTCCTCAAGAATTAAATATTACCAAGATGTACGACGTGTTTAAAATCAAATATGCGAATGATAAATTGTCATATGAATCTTATCGCAACATATTTAACACTAGTTTTAACATTTCATTTGGGTACCCAAGGACTGACACGTGTTTTAAATGTGATGAGTTTAAAATTAAAATTGATGCAATAAAAATTGAACTATCTTTTAATTCAGAATATACAAAGCTTGGACAACAACTGCATGAGCTAGAACTACAAAAAGAACAGCACCACAAGGATGCAGAAACATTTTATGTTAGGAAAAGAAATGCTCGGTTTAAAGCACAAAGGGAGAACAAATTTGAAGCAATTGCTTTTGATTTCCAAAAAAATCTTAACCTACCAAATCAATCAACCAACGACTTTTACTATAAACGAAAATTAGCATTTTTTTCGTTTAATATTCATGTGCTTTCAAGCAATGAGGTTTATTTGTATTGTTATGATGAAACTATAGCTAAAAAAGGGGCTGACGAGGTAACTTCCATGTTATATGATTTTTTTATAAAACATTTAGACAAAGACATTCGATCTGTAGAGCTATTTTGTGATTCATGCGCTGGCCAAAACAAAAATTATACATTAATTCGTTTTATGGATTTTCTTATTCATGAAAAAAAAGGTCTGACTTTATTAAAGTTACATTTCCTGAACGTGGCCATTCTTATATGGAATGTGATAAAGACATGGGGTTAATTAATTGCAAAACACCCGCTAGTATGCCATCAGATTGGATTGAAACATTCAAAAATGCTCGTAAAAGACCGAATCCATTTCATGTTATAGAATTAATGCAAGAAATGGTTAAAAGTGTAACTGATTTTATGAGACTTATTTATAAGAATAAATGTCCGATTCCAACTCGTCCACTTCGTGAAATGTGTTTCAGAGGAGACTCCGGTGGCATTATATTTCATCGTGATTCATGGAATGGATTATTGTTAAAAACAAAGTTAAAAAATAATAGGAAGTACACTATCAATAGTGAGATCCCTATTTTATATAATGCAAAACTTAGCATCTCTGAGGGAAAGTACAGAGACGTACAAGTATTAAAAAGATTTTTATCCAATACTTAGTTTTATGATTCTTTGTCATACAATGAGGCAGTTGTTGAGACATTCCATGAAAATATTGATTCTGAAGATGAAGAATAAATAGGCTTCTTATTTGATTTAAAGTTTGTTTTCAATTTGTTTTTTCTTATTGTTTCTTGAAAGATTTATAATCTTGTAATATGTTTCTTATTTCAAACTTAATTTACAACAATTTATATAATTAATGATCACAAGATATTGAATATATCTTGTGACTATTAGTCAAGATAAGAGAATAAAATTTATAAAAAATAATTCTCTATTGTTTGTAATTCATTAAATTTTAAAGCCCCTTTATTGTCAGGTAAGAAACTTTGCATTAAATAACTGTTTTTGCTTACAGCTTTTTGTCACCTGTATACTGTGACAGATTAAGACTTTTCGGAACCCAAGGGTATATATATATATATATATATATATATATATATATATATATATATATATATATATATATATATATATATATATATATTAGAGGCCTTTTTTATGTTCCAGTGCCTATAAGTGACTTAAAAAAAAAGGCCCTCTATAATATATATGGGGCCTCTAAATTTGCGGGGCCCAAGGCTTTAGCCCCCTAGCACCCCTTAATCTAACACTGTTTGTATAGGTAAAGTTATATAGGTATTTGTTTAACCTTAGAATGAATAACAAATTGAACTTTGTCAACACTAAAAAATATTTTTAGTTTGATCCCAAAGACTATTACATTGTCAATATTAGGTCACAGTGAGGAGGATGTTTGGTAAAAAAAGCTTCAGCCTAATTTTATTTATAAGCTAATATAAAATAATTGATGTTTTAGCTTTTTAATATATCTAAAAACAAAAAAAATAATAAAACACATTTTACCGGGGAAAAAACGGCAGAGTCCATAAAAAACCTAGTTTAAAAAAAAAAGTCTGTGAAAAAAATTATTATTTTCAAATTAAAAATAGAACTTAAATTGGATAAAAATTAGTTACTTTTGCAATAGATCTTAAAAATATATATCTTTTTCTTGAAAATAAAAAAGTTATATAGGTTTAAAAGTTTAAAAATGATTTATCGCAAAATGAAAAAATGTGACCCTGTTGTTTCTTCCCGTGGAGTCTTCATATGTCTTGATTTATGCGCATCTGCAAATATATGTATGTATGCTACTTATGGAGGTAAACCGTCTCATAGCAGTGGTCTGACAATTTTGTCGGCAGAACACGGTCGTTTCGTTATGGACATTTATAAAGCGCAAGCGCATTACGTATAAATTAAAATGCGCAGCTAAAGCTGTTATTTTACTTGCCTCGAAAACGGAGCATTTGGAGGTATTTTTAATCTTTGATATACACGATACGAATATAATAAAACTTGTTAACAAACATTATTTTTATTAACTTACAGTTTAGTTAGTAAAAATAATAAGAAATAAAAACCAAAAAACCCACACATGAAACTTTAACTCACCTGCCAAGTTAACCGAGATTTTATCGTGGATTTTACTATCAGTCTTACTCTTTGATAAAACATACGAAGATCAATTTTTTTAAAAAAGTGTTATTTATTATTCGAAAGAACAAAAGTTGAGCTGTATTATATAGCATAGTATTTTTACCAGCCATTTTTTTACACAAAGATTTGAAGCTACAAAGTTGAGTAATATTTCGCTGCTTTTCTACGATTGGTAGAATAATTAGTACAAAAGGGCCGACTCATTTCGACATTTTTATACCTTATACAAAAATATTAAATATACAAATAATTTCAACTATATAATTTTGTGATGCATAGTTATTTTATTATATATGACTCTAACAAATATATATATATATATATATATATATATATATATATATATATATATATATATATATATATATATATATATATATATATATATATATATATATATATATATATATATATATATATGTATATATATATATATATATATATATATGCATATATACATATGCATATATATAATATATAATACATATAACTCTAAATTTTATCATATAGTTTTTTTCTTCGAGGGATGATCGGCGGTTTTAATGAAGCTGCAGTTAAGTTATTTCTTATAAAATAATCTCTCATTATACATTCTAGTTTTTGCGTACCAGACATGCTTGAGTATATTTTCCCAATATTATTGAATTCTGCATGTATACTTTCGCCACCTTGCTCCCCATACAATCCAAGGCCCACTCCCCATGTGCTCAAAAAAACTCCCATGTGATTTTCTAGCATGTGCATTTTTGGAGTTATTGACTTATTAGGCCAAGTGCTTCTAAAAAACTTCATAAGTTCGCATACAGTTGTTTCTACAAAACAAACAAACAAGTATTAAAAAGAACCTAACAAAAATAATAATTTATATTTTATATATATGGTAAAATATTTTCATCGATATTTATTAAATTATTTAAGGAGTATTATTTATAATAGTATTATAAATAATACTCCTTAAATAATTTAATAAATATCGATGAAAATATTTTACCATATATATAAAATATAAATTATTATTTTTGTTAGGTTCTTTTTAATACTTGTTTGTTTGTTTTGTAGAAACAACTGTATGCGAACTTATGAAGTTTTTTAGAAGCACTTGGCCTAATAAGTCAATAACTCCAAAAATGCACATGCTAGAAAATCACATGGGAGTTTTTTTAAGTTTTTTTTAAGTTTTTTTAAGGGAGTTATTTTAAGGAGTATTATTAATACTCCTTAAAATACTACTACTTCTGCACATACAAAACAACTTCTGTGATGCCAATATTAATGAAAAAATTACCCAAACTCTTTATATTTTATCCGTTGAATAAATGACATGAGTTCATATCATTGTCAAACTTTGAATAATTTTTGCTGTATGTCAACCGCTTCCATATATATTGGATGTTCTTGATCTTTTATATTATTAAAAACCGTTTGCGGAATTGAGTCACATAACTTTTTCATGTTATTAAACTAAAAAATAAAATAAAAAGCATTTATCACACCGTAAGATGTATTATTATATGCATATGCTTTATAAGTATACTTATACGTATATATATACATGAATATATATATATATATATATAGCATATATATATATATATATAGCATATATATATATATATATATATATATATATATATATATTGTGAACATGATTTCCTACGAACAAGCAACTGTGATAAGCTTGACGTTGTACTCCACATGACTGCAAAACAGATTCGATTCCCTTCAATATCGGCCCCATTCCTTCTATTAATTTAAATTTAGAACATTCCGCAATTCCTTCCTCCTTCAAAATTAAATTTAAATATTGATGTACAAAAAATCTAGATAATACAGTCATTGAAATATTAAAAAAAAATAGAAAATCCTTAAAATGAAAAACTATGCCCTCAAAATTATTTCTAGTGCTATTTAATGTTGATACCTTTTCTACTCTCTTCGACTTTAACAGTGCAATTCTCTCAGAGTACATTTTTATAACTCAAATCACAAATAAATTTTTAAAATATTCTTTTTATTCACCTCCATTTAATTGCTTGAAGCTCTCTAATTTCATCTATGTGTTTTGAGAGTGAAATTTTGAGGTTTGCTCTATGGTCTTTGGCCTCAAATATATTGAAAACCGTAGTGTTACTCATTGAATTGGGTTTAGCAACATTAGCTACCTGATAGCTCATTTTAAATGAACCACCTCCATGGTCACCACCAATTTTTATGTGTATTTCACTAGGAGTTATCTTTTCATATGTTAGTTTGTTATATCTATGATAATATAGAAAAAAATTACTATTTATAATACAAATAATAGAATTTATACAAAATTGAACATATACAAGATTTATGATTTTTTTAATAGAGTTTTCAAAAAAAAAGCATACACTTCTTATGTTTTTGTAATTCTATTTTCTTATGTATTTAATAAGAATTTATAAACTTTACATTATTCTCTTATTATATTTTGAACTTACCTTTCTAACTCATCCAGTACCTTGATTATATGTGATGGCAAATCATGCTGTCGGTGGATCTTTTAATTCAAACGCTCCTTTTTTGTTTTTTAATTCAAACAGCAATTCTATACCTTCCACAATCAAATCGTTACCTGACCAATATTTTGAAACTTTTCATTGAATAGAAAGGGTAGGTTTGATATTTTTTGTCTGTAAAAATCTGAAATAAAAAAAAAAACACTAAAAATACAATAAAATGCTGATAATACAAATATATTTACAAATACAAAACTAATTTTGTTATGCAAATGAAAAAAAATAAACAACTGCATGAAAATATTTATAATTTAAAATAACTGAATAAGTGTTTTATGAAAAATGTATTGTTATAAAAAGAATATTATATACCTTATCATTTTTTTCATCTTTTCCCAAGGTAAACCACAGTCTGCATTAAGTGCTACAAAATCTTCTGGTTCTATCTTAACTTGGGAAAGATTTGACTTTTTAAAATATTAATTTTATCATTTTTATTAAAAGAATTGAGCATAAGTGCTACTTGTTGCATTTTTGCCTTTTTTGTTGGCCCTGCATTTTCTATTAGCGATTGGTAGAGTTGCTTTTGACGTCTTCGAATGGTTTTCTGACTAATCTCAGCTGACGTTTTGAAGGTCTTTGAAGTCACTGAAAACTGTATAGCCTAATTAGTGAAAAAAAAATCTCTTTATGCAAATTATTTATGAGCATTTTATGAAATTGAACATTTTTGTTAAAAAAAACTATATATTTTTTACCCTTGGACCACCAGAAGGAAGTTCAAATGAATGTGATTTATTTTTTGCCATTTTTAGTTTTGCAAAGTGAGCAAATGCATAGTCTAGTTCTTTAGGAATATCACTATTTTCTTTAATTTTGTAAATACCTGTAACTGTCAATGAAGAGGAATTCAATGCTGAACAATTGTATGATATGTTTTCACTTTTGCATACTTGTTCATGTTTCCGTCAGGGTTAGGGTTAGGGTTAGGGTTTAAAGCATTAAATTTTTTATTACATGAGTTCTTGGAACACTTTAGAACTATATTCTCAAGGATATTTTGCATAGTTGTTGCTTTTGAAATGCTACCTAGAGGTATGTTAGAGCAGCATATTTCGCATTTTGTTTTTGTTTCTTGTTTTGCAATTAAGTTTGGAAAAATACATGAAGCACAAAATATATGTTGGCAGTTATTAAGTAAAATAGGTCGATGTAACATTCTTTTGCAAATCTTGCAGACGCATAAATCTATGTGGGGGTTATCAGCTATGCTGATAGACTCATAGCATAAGCGAGACATTCCAGAAAAACTGTCTATAATTTCATTAATTGACTTCCTTGTCCATATATCTTTATTAACTGATGGTGGTTTTCCAAATGGTTTCTTTTTCTTTCGGCCAGATTTCTTTACAAAACATATACAGCTTTCAAGAGAGCATGTTTGTGGCCAGTAAGTTAAAATGAAATTAAAAGAGGCTGTTCCTCGTTGTTCAAAATGTCTCATTAATGTATAACATTTCAAGCAAATTTTTGGTGGGTGGATCTCTGTTCTGTCTTCTCCTATTTTAGTGAAAAATGCTTGGCCGACTCTAGCTATTATATTTATCACATTAAACGAGTCTGCTCCAATATAATTTCCACATAATCTGCATAGTTTTAAATAGATTTTTATAGCCAGTCAAAGTTTACCAAAAAGCAATGAATGCAGAATTTCTTTTATATTACTACAATATTTGGTCCTATAAAAGTCTATAAAAATTTTTGAATGAGATAAAACAACATTGATAAGTAAAAAATATAATAGTTGTAAAATGTGTGCCAATCTTTGTCGTCTTCAAAAAACATAGAATTTTAACAGTAAAAAAAAATCCATGTGAACGCATGCGCACTATAAATGTCCGCCGGGGATCAATATCAAACGACCGTGAGAAGCGTAAACTAGGTACTTTGATAAAAAATTTAATATAATACAATTACAAAACTTATGCTGTTACATAGAGCTTAATGAGAGCTATCCAATGACGCCTAATTTGTCTGTCTATGTTAATTATGACGGAAGTTATGATTTTTTTTCCGCGTGTAAAAGTGGTAATTTCTGCTATAGAAAATTAAGAAAAACCGTGACCAATATTTTGCGTTACTGGCACTAAAAACTGCATCAATAAAAAACCGACTGAGATAATGTAATAAAATTTAAAACAGTGATTCATCATTATTAGATCTTTAATTTATTACATTTTTTATGAATCAAATAGCTTATTTTCATCTTATCAGATACAAAAAACAATGTGGAGTGGGGGTGAATTTTGACGAGGATGCAATTTAAAAATTAATAGTTCACAAACTAAGTGCAAAGAAGACTTATTTTTCTTAAACATAAAGTTAATATAATGGCTCATTACATTAACTTTATGTTTAAGGTACAAATTACTAGTCTGCTGAAAGGAGGCTTATATAAATATTAATTATCAATATAATATTGAAAATCTTTTAAAATGGAGTAAAATTGACAACAACATAAAGTTAAACATAATTAATCATAAAAAATGATACGTTCAAAAGAACAAAAAAATTAAAATGCATAACTAAAATAAAATACTATTGTAAACATTTGTCTAATATTTAAATACCGGTAACTAAATGTAGAACCTGAATCAATAGAAAACTAAATCACCAAGAGCAACGTCAGCCAAGAGGCTATCTACTGGTATTTTAAAGTCTTCTGCATCATCTTCTTCTTCATCCTCTTTCCAATATGCAATTCTAAAACTAACAACTTTTCCAGTAACAGGTGGTAACTTCATAACTATTCTCCCTTATAAGCTACTTCATTCCCCTCCTCATTCCATAAATGTTCAACTCTAGCTCCTTCAATTTTAACTGGATCCTCATTTAACATTTCTAATACTTTGACTCTTTGGTATTCTGAGAGTGAAGAGAAAATGGAATTGTGTACAGTATCTAAATTATTTTCTAAAATAAGTTTTTTTATAAATCTAGCTAATCTATTTATCTGTTCCATTTCTCTCTTCTGACCTTTTTCTTTTAACCGTAACTTTGCTAACTCTTCTCCTCTCAACCTTCTCTCTTTACTTTGTTTTCTTGAAACTGCCCCCCTAGATATACAAAATTTAACTATTTTTTCTTGCTCTTTTTTTGTATTATTACACAGCCAGTCCAGAGATTTGTTCACCTTAACCTTTGTCTTGCCATCTAAAAATGAAATTTCAGCATTGGGCGCCCTGCGAGTAAAAAAGTCTATCATGCCAAGGGTTTTCTCAGCCCAAATATTATTAACAGGGGCACTGCCTTATCTTGCATGAACTGGGTCGGTGTAGAGAGTTCACCAGTCAAGTACCTTGACAGCTGCCTTTTTAAAATTGTCACTGTAGCATTAGCTATTATTTTTAAACAGAAAGCAATGCTCCAAATACTTCCCTTCAATAATGCAACCAATGTCTCATCAGAAATCAGAGGGCGACCAAATGCATCTAACTGTGACGACAATAGAAATTCCGGCTCATCACAAAGTATTTTCACAACCTTAGTTGCAGACTTGAGGTACTCAGCCTAAAAAGAAGTTATCTTTTATTAGAAGTTATTTTTTTAAATCATAAATTAATACATGCATTAAATGTTTGAATTACATTGTAAGAATAAAAAAAATTGCATAACAATTCAAAATGGTTTCTTTGTTTTTCCTCTGCATAAAAAAGGGCCATCCAAGGTCCAGTTAAGAATTTGCCCCAGAGTCCAAGGGCTTGTAGATGGATCATTATCTCCTCATTCTTGAAATCTCTTAGTAGAGTTGTCCTCAGTAAAGTCGTGTTGTTGCAGTACTTCTCCAGACAGTTGACTAGTATTTGTCTGTGCCTAAAAACAGAATAAAACAAATTATGTATTTGCTATTGGAAAATCAAATGCATGGACTAGATAGTTGAATACCAATTGTCAGTACCTGTATACAATGCCAGCTGAACAAAACAGTATGTGCAATCGGTTGCCAACATAATCCACTTTGCTTGAGAAAGGATTTAAATCCATGCGGATCTCCTTTGGCCTTGTATCTGAAATACAATAATGCAGACTTAAAATATAGCAAGGAATTAAACTCTGATTTTATAAAAAAAGTAACAATATGCAGTTTGTTTACATTATTTGGATCAAATACATAATTCAAACATTGACCTTAACTTTGAAATGCTGTACAAAAGATTTGCAGCTCTGCAATCTGACCCATAAGTGGTACTGGGTATTGTATCATTCAGCTTTTGAAGTGCTTTTCTGGTCTCACTGGCTATTCCATCAAGTGGATGCAGATGACAGTTTAACTCTAACAGCTCTTTTTAAAGTATGCTGTTTAGCTTCACAACTGCTGCATGGTTAACCGAGGCCCTGTCTGTCAACGTTAACATTATTTTGCTCATTAGTTTTTTCTTTACATCAGCAATCTCTAATTTATAATATGCTGCATATGTGTTGGCTAAATCCTCAATGGTATCAGTAATGTGTTTTACATAGTCCTCTGCCTTGCCTCCTGGTAATTCAGTGATGCTGGCTGTAAGGATTTGTTGCTTAGTAGCAAAATGAATTTGATTTATGTGACTGCCCTTAATTGTTGTTGCATCAAATGCTAATGTCACAACATCAGCATTTATTATTGTTTCTGCCACTTGTAGCAGAGCAATTACTCCCATTTCTCTGGACATCTGCGCAATCGTTGACAGATTGGGGAGATCTTGAGGCTTCAAATTCAGGTTACCAAGATTTGCACATGACATGATCACTTTAGGTATGGCATCTACAGGCACGTTGCTTTCAAGACAATGGTAAACAACCAGACGCAATGAGGCATTGAAACTTTTCTTTTCTTTTGTAAAAATTAAACCCTTTTCAATTTGATTGATGTCGCAGTTTAGCTGGTCTATGGTAATATCACTTTCTTTCAATGCTAAGTCTTGAGCTCTAAGTTTTTTTTCTAAATCTAAAATAGTAAATTCTAATGTCAGAATCTTCTTCTTACAACTTTTATTTTCTTTAACCAAACTTTTGCATTTGAGGTTCAACTTTTTCAAAGATTTTGTTAAAGATATAACACCGGCTTCATATTTTTGGGCCTTCAACTGATATTTTGAGATCCGGCGTGAGGTTCTTTTAATTAGTTGGTTCACTCTCTTAACTTGAAAAGTCTTACTGATTGTAGTTTTCTCTTTTTTTACTGTTTTGATCACTGTCCTAAGCTTTTTGTTTTGAGTAAGTAAGGCTTTATTATAAAGTTTCTTTTTTTCACACGAATGACATTCTCTGTTAATCCTTGTCTTTAATAGAGACACAGAAGGAGGTGTCTTTGGCTGAACAAGGAGAAGTGATGCCCTGGCTAGCGGAAACTTGAAGTCTTCATTTAAAAAAACAACTATCCTATCCCAGCTATAATGTATGTGTCTTTTAAAAAACTGGATTTTTTCGTTAACTCTCAGAATTGATAGTGTTAATGATGAAACTTTACATTCATTTTTATTAAATTGCTGAATTAAATATTTAGCTGTTTCTGTAGCATTTCAGTTCTGTTGTAAAAAAACATTGTACACAAAACCATTTGAAAGTAGTTTATACTTGTAGGAACCAAGAAGATCTTCAAAGTCTTTTGCCTTTTTAATTATTTTCTCCATGTCACAAAAACAAGTTATTGTAAAAAACTGAAATAAAAAAAAGGGATTTATATATTTAGTAATTAACAAGGCAACTTAATAAAAACAAAGAAAAACTACTAAGTATTAATTTTTAAATAAATCTTATTTATCGTAGATTAGCAACTAATATACGATAAATAAGACATAGCTATTTCAATTATATTATTATTGATTTATTAATTATTATGCCATTTAAGCTAAGCACAATTTACTACACTTTATTATCATTATAACTAAGTAAAAAAAATGTCAAATTTTATGAAATTAGAATTCAACCATATTTTGAAAAAATTACAATAGTAGTTTAAGAAACTTGTGTTTAAAACATTTATTCTAAATTGGATTGTGCAACACCACAAATGCCCATTATCGGTATTAATAACCGGTTACTTGTGGGTAAGTTCGTTGGGAAGCATTTATTTTTAAAATTGGGTAATTTATTTACATAAAAAATACACAAAAGTAAATTAGATACATACATCCTTATGCAAATTTAATAAAAAATGACTATCTAGCACAAAAAGCAAAAAATTTCGAAAATAAAAACTTACCTTGTTTTGAAAATCAAATTTTTCACTAACAACACACTGGATGAAGGATTTCCAAGTTATTTATAAAAAGATTAAGTATTCAATGTTGAAATACAAACAAGCCAATTTTAAAATCTAGAGAATTTAAAGAGCAGTCTGGTTTTAAAAAACACACTTTCCAGAGATGACTAAAAATCGGGTTTACATAAGTATATGAAAAACCAAGTGCAATTTCCGAATCAAGTTACGGCCGATATTAAAGTATCAACGTAACCGCACCAACGTTTAGTAATCTGGCTTCATAAACAGCGACTCTATCGTATGGCTCTTTCTTTTCTTCTGCACAACCTTTTGGATAATCTAGATGTGTATTTGGAAATACACCAGTACAAATATATTTTTATTATGCTCGATAAATAAGATTTTAATAATCATGTTTGACTTATAAGATTCCAATGATTATATCCGACAAATGAGGTTGAGTGGACGCAAGACGATATATTTATTTCGAAAATTATGGACGTTTTTATCCTCTTTCTATTTTTAAACTATTGTCATTTGAGACTTGACATTTATTTAGAAATTTATAGAGATTATTGTTCACATATTTCACCGGTTAAGATGAATTTGTAGTTTGACGGATGCAAGTAGTACACAACATTTATGGTTGAATAGCTCAGTTGGATAGAGCGGCAAACGAAAAGTTAAAAACCGGGCTGTTGTACGATACGGGTTCAAATTCTGCCACTACCAACTCAGCGCTTAAGTAGTACTTCTGTTTGCAAAAATGTTGGCCAGTAACAGACGCCACTTTGGATTAGTCTTAATGACTATTATATAAGATTAAGCAAATTATCCATTGAGAAATCATGTGGAGTTGATCAATTGAGTACTATCATTTTAAAAAATTGCGCTGAAGGACTAGCAATGCCAATCACATTGATATTTATTTCTTCGATTGATAAGAGCGAACTACCCAAGCAATGGAAATTTGCGAACATTACCCCAATCTTTAAGAACAAAGGCACTAAGCTAGAAGCGAATAATTATCGACCAGTATCACTGACTTCTGTGCCGTGTAAAATTCTGGAGAGCATAATAAAAGACTCACTTTTGGCACATTTTACGAACAATAAATTTTTATCGAAGTGTCAACATGGATTTGTTAAATCTAGATCATGCACGACAAATCTCATGGAAACTGTCGATTATTTAACAGAAAATATCGCACTGAATCGTCCGGTAGATGTGGTTTATTTAGACTTTGCGAAAGCTTTCGACACAGTGCCGCACAAAAGACTCGTTTTAAAATTAAAAGCGTATGGAATTACAGGAAAGCTGCTAAAGTGGTTAGAGGAATTTTTAAAAGATAGAAAGCAACGCGTAGTCAACGGTGATACTGTTTCGAGCTGGCGCGATATCTACAGCGGAGTTCCGCAGGGATCGGTAATTGGCCCGATATTGTTTGTTTTGTTCATAAATGACCTGTCGGATAGAATACAAAATGTAGCCAAGCTCTATGCAGATGACACCAAAATAATGATCGATGTGAACTCAATAGAGAAAATAAACAGTCTTCAACGAGATATAAACAGTGCTTGGGACTGGTCTAAAGAATGGTTAGTGAAATTCAATAAAGAAAAATGCGAAATAATACATTATGGAAGTAACAATCCAAAACACGATTATTCTATGGATAATGTTGTCCTATGACAAACTACTATTCAAAAAGATCTAGGCGTATTATTCTCAGCAAACATGAAATGGAGACAGCAAATTATATCTTGCAGCTCGAAGGCAAATAAAATGCTGGGAATGATTAAAAACACATTTGTGAAATCGGATGTGCAGACTCTTAAAGTCTTATACGTGACGTTTGTTCGCCCAATAATTGAATTCGCGGTTCCAGTGTGGTCCCCTCAGCTTAAAGGAGAAATAGAACTGCTCGAGAAAGTTCAACACTACTATTAGTGGCTGTTCCTATGCTAAGCCAACAATATCTTCGGATAAAAATATTGTATAGAAAAATATAGCATGAAAGTTCAAATAAATAAAAAAATTAAAAAATTAAAAAAAAAAAAAAATAAAAAAATAAAAAAATGAAATAAAATACATAAAAAAAAGAAATAAAATATCAAGAAAATAAATAAATAAATTTCGAAACTTAAGTTCAAAAAGTTCTCATTTCACCAACACCGGTTTTCTGCGACATGACCAAATGGTCTTCTTGGAGTATCTGCGTTCTTTATACTTTATTTCTTATTCCTTATGTTTTAACGATACCTTTTAGTGTAATTTTTTATCTTTTATTTATTTGAATTTTTTATAAAAAAAATTCTTCTTTCAAAATAAGATTCGAGTGATTTGGCAGTCTTTTTCATGTTTTTGTTTTGTTTTGTTTTGACGACAGATTCGGTAAGTGATGATTTTAAATAACATTTTGATTACTTGATAAAACGCAGATCTGAGAAGGTGTTGTTAAAATTTGAAAAGATAATGGCTTTATGAGTCTACATATATATATATATATATATATATATATATATATATATATATATATATATATATATATATATATATATATATATATATATATATATATATATATATATATATATATATATATATATATATATATATATATATATATATATATATATATATATATATATATACACATATATATATATATATATATATATATATATATTTATATATACATATATATATATATATATATATATATATATATATATATATATATATATATATATATATATATATATATGTGTGTGGTGTATATAATGCTCTATCGAATAATATAAATAAATGCTATTTATTTATTATTAAGCACTCTTATACTTACGAGAGTTTTTGTATTTTATTTGCAAATACAAAAAATATATATATATTTTTTAAATGTATTTGTTTATTTGCTTAAAGTTACAATAAAGAATTAAATAAAAATATAAAAAACAAGCTGTGATACACATTACAGTGTATACTATACACTGGACTACTATACACATTACAGTGTATACTATACACAAATGGAACTGTTTACCACAAAATGTTAAAGATGCAAAATATTTAAATATATTTAAAACCTTTTAAAAATTATATGCGCATATAATTTTTGTATAAATATAAATATAAATATAAATTTGCATATGCAAAACTGTGAAAAGCTGTTACAGTCTGACATTTACTGCTGTTAGACTCTATACAGTATAGAGTCTAACAGCAGTAAATGTCAGACTGTAACAGCTTTTCACAGTTTTGCATATGCAAATTTATATTTATATTTATACAAAAATTATATGCGCATATAATTTTTAAAAGGTTTTAAATATATTTAAATTTTTTGCATCTTCAACATTTTGTGGTAAACAGTTCAATTTGCTCACTATTCTATTAATAAAAAAATTATATTGACCATTTGTTCTTTTGCTTTGTTGTCTACATATTTTTTTATTGTGCCCTCTTGTAATTGAATTAAATTAAATACATCTAAGTTATTCATAGACCTGTTTAGTTGCACTATATTACCCTTCTACCTTCTATTTTTAATGTCAAAAGATTAATTTTATTCAATATATTTTCCTATGGTAAACCTTTTAAACAGTGGATATGTGTTGCTCTTTGTTGAACTTGTTTAATCATGTTGATATGTTTTTGTAAATATGGGTTCTATAATGGTGCTCCATATTCAAGATGAAGTCTGATTATTGAAGTAAATTGTAATTTTATATTTCTTTTATCTAAATATTCAGATCTTTATGTAAATCTTCTGTATTGCTGTTATGATCTAGTATAGATATTATTTTGCATCATCTGCATAGAGTTTACATTCGTTTTTTATATTTAACATTATATCATTAATAGTATAAAATGAATAGTGATGGTCCAAGTACTGATCCCTGAGGAACATCACATATAATATTTATCTATTCAGAAATATTTTCTTTAAGTACTACTCTTTTTAGAAAAGCTCTGCACCAGTTCAGCAAATCACCAATAATACCATATATAGCTAATTTTATACACAATCTTTCTTGTGGTACAATATTGAATGTCTTAGCAAAGAAATATAATGTCATCTAGAAATATAATGTCAACTGGAATATTATTGGCAAATGTTTTACTGACAAACCTAATGTTTCTAGTAAATTTGTAAAACAATTTTGTGCCATAAGTTCCTTTTAACTTTAATTTTAGGTCTATAGTCCACCATAATGATTTTGTCTTTCTAATGTTTTGGTTGTTTTTTTGAATTTGAGGGATAAATATTTTGAAACCTTTTTTGTAGATTGTTAACCATCTTAAATAGCTTTCTTCAACGCCTAAGGTTTTGAACTCTTTTTCCCAATTATAGTTATCAATGTATTTACTTAATTCTTTATATTTACCTTTGTTGAACAGCTATTTTGTTTGATAGCCTTTATTGTTGGTAACTTCATCTATTACACTATTTTTAAAATTCAATATATGATGTCCATGTTCTAAATTCCCAAGTGGTATTGTATTTTTAACATACATACACTGTATTTACCGTACTATCTGGCTGTATTTACCGTGCTATCTGCAGTACGGTAAATACAGCCACATAATATGCTTTCAATACTACATCATTTGCATTTAAATTTTCATTATTAATTTGATATGACTCTAAATTATTGGTAACATAAATACAAACACCGCCACCTTTATTTTGTTTATGATCTTTTCTATAAAGTGAATAACTTTCTATGTTATTTGATGAGGCATTTGTCCACCATGTCTCATATACCATCATAACTGGTGGTTTTTTGTTTTTTAATTTCTATAATTTAAGTCTTTACATTTGTTGTTTTACAATGTTGGGTTGGTGTACCAACATGACAGATAGGGTTTTTCATCACTATTTATTATTCTTTTAGTTTTTTCTTCAACAATTTTATTTTTTTAGTTTTTTCTTCAACAATTTTATTTTTTTAGTTTTTTCTTCAACATTTTTCATTTTTCTAGTATAATAACAATAGGGTTTTTTCAAGTTATTTACTTTTGTTAAATCTTGCATTTCTTTGAATAAAAAGCTCCTTTGTTAACTTTCTTTCAGCTTCATTTTGATCAGGTGAAATAAAAACATTTTTAAAAGTATCGCTGTTTCCCGAGTTCTTGCTGCACGTAAAACTTGTATTTGTGCATCTTTATTTTTAAACTGGAATAAAACATGCTAGATTTACTTGCATTTTTAATTACGTGTATTGATTTGAATCTGTAGATTTTTTTAATAACACTGTTGTTAACATTTAGTTCATTCATAACACCCTTAACTTTGTTTTTATCATGATTTTTACCTTGTTCAATATTACTCTCCTTTGATACAGAAAAACCAAACATAACTACATTTTTGTCCCTATTTTCTTTATCTTTATTAATAACAACAATGGCGTTAACTACTTTTAATTCTTTTCTTGATTTGCTTTTATCATTTTTAACAATAGTTACCCAGTTTAATAGTGCGTCTTTCTGAGTGCCACTGCTTTTGAGTACATTTATATGATTTTTTAATGTAAAATTTTCAACCTCCAAGAAATGAATTCTTTGTGTCAATAACTAAACTATGTCTTTTAATGCTAATGCTAAATCAGCTTAACTTGCTGTATTTTTGTGTACCCAAAGGCATTTTATTTATCTATTTAAAATATAAATAAGCTCAAATAAATCCATATATTTAGCGTTACCAAAAACATGACTGCCATTTTTATCGGTGCTCAAGTTTTTCTCTAGATATAAATAAATATATAAATAAATATTTATGTAATGTGTGGCAGGTGCCCCCAAAGCCATTTTTATTGCAGAAGGCTGTTCATGAATTTAGTATTGCACATTGGTCTAAAAAATATTTCTATGATATTTTTTGACTTGCAAAGGTTTTGTATTTTTATCATTTTTATCCAATATGTTGAGATTGTGGTTCAAACCATTTTATTGTTATTATAATTCTTCTTTTTTTTTTGCACTAAGTCTTAAAGTTTCATTTTGTTAATGTGTTATGTGGATTATGTGGACTTTTATTTATAGAATTTATGTATTATATTATTGTATAGATTTTATTGTTAGTAAAAATACTTTAATAAAAGAATGAAAGTAAAATGTATTGAATTTTGTATAATATAGTACATTATAATATTATAACTATTATATTATAGTATAAATATAATATAAATATAAATACTTTTTGTGTTGAATGCAATGCACTCTTGTAGAAATGTACTGAGCAGTTCATATTAGTTTTTTACTATTTATGAATGAGTATGAATTGTGACTCAGCAGGCGTTACCTAAACCCCACTTTTCTCAGGCCATGAAATCTCATATTTCATCCCAAAAATTAGGCTCTCAGGACTTTTGGAGAATCTTTAATAGTATCAATAATAAGAGCAAATCTGTTACCTCTCTTGTATGGTTCAGATTTTGTCACCTCATCTAAATACAAAGCTGATTTGTTTGCTAAGAACTTTTCATCAATATCCTGCTTCTTCTACAATTTGTGGTCCGGACAACATACCTGTTACAGTCTTGCAGAAGTGTTCTCCATAGCTGTCATATATACTTTTAAAACTATTAAACAATTGGCATCTTTTATCCCTATTTTCAAAAATTCTAGAGAGCGATCTGACTCATCGAACTACCGTCCCTTTAGTCTTTTTCCTATCATAAGCAAAGTTTTTGAATCTTTAATTAACAAACACTTAATCTCTCATCTTGAATCTAATAACTTACTTTCTGATCATCAATAAGGATTTTTGTCTTCTTGTTCTAACAGAATTAACCAATAGGATTTATTGTGCAATAGATAAAGGTGAAGAGGGTAAGGCTATCGCTATTGATATTTCTAAAGCTTTTGATAAAGTTTGACATGCTGGTCTTCTCTATAACCTTTCTTCTTACGGTGCATCAAATGATTGAAAATATGATTGGAATGGTTTTGGATGAGTGCTTTATACTCTGAAGATTGTGCTTCTGTCTGGAAAGATCAAAGAACATTTTCCAAAAGCTATAATTGTTAGTAGCAGCCAAATAAGAAAATTTGAACGATTTGTTGTGTTTTCAGTTTCAGTTTGCATGCAATGGTGGCTAGTTTGTCCTGTACCAGCTAGTGCAGCATTGAATGATTTGATTTTAGTGGAAAACTTGGCAGAATTTGCTGAACATGACTCAATTCTAGTTAAAAATGCTTGCAGGGCATTTAGTCAACACACTCAATACTTATCTTAGGAATTATTTCTATTAACTCTGTTCTCATTTATGATAGCAACAGTATCCAAAGAAAAAATGAGGAAATCCACTCTTATCTTTAAAAAGCACTTCTTTAATATATAATTAATATATAATAATATGTTCCAACACATAATTGGAAAAGTAAGAGGATCTCAGGTGGTAAATAAGGCATATGCATGTATGTATGTATGTATGTATGTATGTATGTATGTATGTATGTATGTATGTATGTATGTATATATATACACAATAATCTTTGTAATAAGTCTTTTTTTTTTATACAATAAAATGTATGTAGAGTTATCAAAACCTTTTTCAAAAACCTTTATATGCATATGGCTGCATATAAAGGTTTTTGAAAAAATACAGTATGCAAAAAAAAAATTGTACACTTAAAAAAAAAATGATAAATTTAAAGATTGCATCAAAAAAATGAGTTGTCTGTTTAAATATTGGAAATTTTTTTTTTGATTTCTTATCAATTATTGTTTTAAGAATGTATTTGTGTATTGGTGAATTAATTGCTTTTCATACCTATTGAATTTTACACAATTGATCTAATGATGCATAAAATTGACTGCAAAAAAAATAATTGTACGCTGACAAAACAGGTCGTTATTTTAGCATAAATCAAGCAATTTGAACGATCAAACTAGTTAGTAAAATTGAAAATAGTAATTTTTTAAATACACTTTTGTTCTAGAAATAAAATATAGTGTTTCAGCAAAATGGCGTCAAGAAAACAACTTATGTCTTTCCATCAATGAAGCCTCATAGTTGATTTGAAAAATCAAGGAAAATCCTATCGTCAGATCCAAAAAGAAACAGGAATTCCTTTTACAACAGTGTCCTCAATTGTTAAGAAGCATAATCTGATTGGAACCATTGCTAGTGTGGCTGGCAGAGGACAAAAATGCAAGACCACCAGTGCAATCGATTGCAATATCATCATTAATGTGAAGAAAAATAGATTTATTTTGGCAGCTAAATTAGCTTTCAAAGTTCAAGAAGATCACAATATCAGAGTAACCCCTCAAACAGTTAGAAATCGTATTAGAGAACAAGGATATAGAGGTAGAGTAGTTCGGAAAAAACCTTTTTCAAATGCAAAATAAATGAAATGTCGATTCGAATTTGCAAAGAAGTACGAAAAAATTCCTATATCATATTGGAAAAAAATTTTGTGGTCGGATGAGTCAAAATATAACCTCGTCTAATCAGATGGAGTTCAGAAAGTGTGGCAAAAAAAAGAAGCATATAAATTAAGTTGTTTGCGAGGTAGTGTAAAGCATGAAGGAGGAAATGTGATGGTTTGGTGTAGTATGAGTTGGAAAGAAGTGGGGAAATTGACTTTTATTGATGAAAAAATGAATGCTTCAATGTATTTTGAAATTCTCAAACCCAACTTGCGACCATCTACTGAAAAATTGAGAATGGGAAATAATTTTATGCTACAGCAGGATAACAATCCAAAACATACCGCTAAGAAAACAAAGGTATACTTTGACACAAGTAACATCAATGTTTTGGAATGGCCATCTCAAAGTCCAGAATTGAATCCTATAGAAAATTTGTGGTATATTTTGGACAGAAAAATTGGTGACCGAGCATTTAGATGCAAAGATGATTTGAAAGAAGCTACAATGAGCACATGGGATAATGTAACAGAAGTGACTCAAAAAAAAAACTTTGATCAACTTAATGCCAAATCATCTAGCTGAGATCATCAAGGCCAAAGGAAGCCCCACTTGATACTAATTTCCATGAAGTTTGATCAACTTGACATTATTTTTAAACTGTACAATTATTTTTTTTACGGTCAATTTTTTGCATCATTAGATCAATTGTGTAAAATTCAATAGGTATGAAAAGCAATTAATACACCAATACACAAATAAATTCTTAAAACAAAACTTGATAAGATATCTAAAAAAAATTTTCAAATATTTTGGCGGACAACTCATTTTTTGATGCAATCTTTAAAATTATGATTTTTTTAACTGTAAGATTTTTTTTTTTGCATACTGTATATATTTGCTTTTATCTTAATATATTGTTGAATATTTTGCTAATCTATTGTGATCAGCGTCATCAGGTATAATAATATATACCTGATGACCCTAATATAAATATATATATATATATATATATATATATATATATATATATATATATATATATATATATATATATATATATATATATATATATATATATATATAGAGTTATATATTAGGGTGTCCCAAAAAACAACATTTTTGAAAAATTTATGCTGCCACCGTCTTAATGTGTTCTATATATAAAAAACTCTGGTTTTATAAAATTTTGAATGAAAAATATTTTTATAAATCCTTCAAGACCCTTGAACGAGTTCCAAATACTATCAAAAATAAATTCTTCAAAAGTGAATCATGTCAGGTCTCAAATGATGCAAAATCATATAAAAATTTTAAAAATTATTTTTTTTTGCAATATATAATAATAGTTTTAAAACCGCTAAGAGATTGTTGCATGCAATTTGAAATTTGTTGATGAATATAAATTTAGATAAACAAAGTAAAGAAAATACTTTATAAACTCGTTGCTCCCACATTAAGGGTTGGGTAGGCCCAAAAATTAGGGTTTTTTATTCCAAGCTCTACAATGTCCATAAGTGTCAAAACTCATCTAAAAATCAAATTTACACCTAAAATAAAAATATTCAGAATGTTTTTATTTTTAAAAAATAAAGTAAAAACATTCAAAATGTTTCAATAAACATTCAGAATGTTTTTAAAAAATTGTATTCTTTTAATTTGCGTTTTTGTGGTTTTTTAATCTTAATTAGATTCCGCAATATATACTCTTGCATGGTCCTCTTTAAGTTTTTACCATAAAATGTCAGTTTTAGGGGAATTTTTTAAAGAAAGTTCATTTTAAAGACCAGAAAAATTTTTGTTTTTTTTGTTTTTATTATTTGTTAGACTGCCTGCCCCAACCAAACCCTCAGACGATGTAGCAGCACTCTGTTGCTAGTCAGGCTATTTGTCAGTTGATGTAGCAGCACTCCGTTGTGGGTCAGGCTATAAGATAGTTGTAAAGCAACACTCTGTTGCAAGTCAGGCTATAAGATAGTTGATGTAGCAACACTCTGTTGCAAGTCAGGCTATAAGATAGTTGATGTAGCAACACTCCGAGCATGTTTTATAGTAAAAAAATAAAAATAATAACATTCAGAATGTTTATAAAAATATTGTAATCTTTTAATTTGCTTTTTTGTGGTTTTTTAAAAAAACATTAAATTTAATTAGTTTCCTCAATTAAATTAATGCGATTTGTTGTAATCTTACCTTAATTTTGTCAGTCTAAATACCATAGACAAGCAAAGAGCTGTTTTTTTTACCACAAACTGTATATCTAAGCCCTTTACTATAGGTATATATATATATATATATATATATATATATATATATATATATATATATATATATATATATATATATATATATATATATATATATACATATATATATACATATATACTATAAGACTTATAATCTTTATTTTGTTGTTATATTTATTTATAATAATATAAATTTTTTAGGTTAAAATGTTCATTAAAATCCATTAGATAAATATTAAGCTAATAGCTCTCAGATGCAACCCGATGCTTGGTTAACAGAAAATGAAATCAAAAACTCACAAACTGAGTGTGTGACAAGGGAATTTATTATTTCGGATAAAGATCTTCATTTTGGATTTGAAAATGACTTTACTGGACTGGAATGTCAAAATATTCCAAAAAATGGGGTTGTTTCTGGACATGAATATTCTCTTATACTAGGTTGGAATTATTTTGATTGTTATATGTTTTAACTATTATAATAATTAAATATATTATAACTTGTTATTTATTTTATTCTGACACATTTTCTTTTCCTCAAACTGCCATAATTTTTTTTCTAATATCATATCAGCTATATAAAATAACAATATGAAGTTTCGACTGAATTTTAGAAGAGAAGCTTAAAAAAATTCAGTGTAAAAACAGAAAGGAGACTGGTAAAGATATGATCAAGCATTTACATGATATAAAGAGTTTACATATGAATGAGTTTTTAAAAAGCGATTTATTGTTAATGGCTGAACCTCATTCTCAAGCCACATTTTTAGATAAACTTTACACCATCAACAGTTTTTACAGACACTTAAATCCACAGCAAGCAATAGAGAGTAATGAGAAACAACCTCTAACAAAGTATGACTATCTTGATGAAATCACAGATCAGATAACAACAATGACAACAACAAATGATCAGAGAAAAAATCACGGATCAGATGATTAGACTTGAAATCAAGGATGAGAGAGTAGATGATACGAGTTGAATTTTTGGAATTAATTTTTTTGTTTTTTTTTAAAAAAAAATTTTATAAAAAAAATATTTATAAATAATAGTGGAAAGTTGTTAAATATCTGAGTTTAATTTAAAACCATAGAAGTTACTGTTTGTCTAACCTTTTACATCAAGCAAGTCTTGTTGTACACTCTCTATACCAATGAAAACATATTTTAAGTATACTGTGCTTTATAAATTAATGTTTAAAAGAAAACAAAGCAGTTGTTTTGTCCCAAAAATAAAATACCTTATATACCCTAATTAAGGAGTCCTATAAAATCCTATTAAAAAAAAAAAATAAATGTTAGTTTTGACACCCATTAAATTGAAAAATATCTTTTAAATAATATAAAAATAATTTTTTTTGGATTCAATTTTTTTTTTTTTTTTTTTTTTTTTTTTTTGCTAATAATATTTAGGCTTTTTTTTATTTACAAAATCATTGTCAACATTAAAAAAAAAATAAACAACTTTAATATTGAACATTGAAAAAAGTTTACAAAATTAAAAAATATTTTTTTTAAATTAATAGATTGCCTGCCCAAACCAAAAGCCTCAGATGCACTAAGAATCCCACTCCTACTAAAAAAGGGACTTGGTTGATTATCCGAGGAACATTAAATAATTTGAAATTTTTACATAGTTTTTACATAGGGCATCATATATTTGCTTTTGTTGATAATAAAAAAATTCAAATATTTAAGAAACCGGATTTTTCATTTTTTTTTTTTTAATTTAGTTTACCGATAATAAAGAGTTGTAAACCGATAGTTTTCTCTATTGAAGGCTTGTTTATTCATTTTACCATTTTGTTTTTATAACTATAAACAACAAAGGTTATAGGAGAATAAACTGAGTTGGTTCTTTATACAGTTTACAGCCGTAAAAATGAATTGAAGTATCTTACTAGAGGTAAAAATACTTTTTTTACGTATAATAAATCGATTAGTTGCATAAAGTTTTTTCAGATAAAAACTTGGTTACCTCAGTAGTAACGTGATTTAATCCATTATTCTTTGCAGATTTTAATTTCATATATAATTAAGTTGGTAATATATAAGTGCAAAGCAAAAGTTATATTTTTATTATTTCATCATAATCACCCTGCGACAGTAACATGTAACCCATCACTAACTGTCCCATGTCCTGCTGCCTTGTAGGGCTTGCTTTTCTAGGCAAAGACTATGAGTAATTAACTGACTTGAAATTTCCCTGCCTTACGAAACTTAGCTGAGTAAAGGATTGAGATGTTGTCCCGAATTAAGATAACTCTTAGATAACTGAATAAAAAATAAAATTTATTGAGGAACATAGATTTGGCTGTGAGTAGTTAAGAAAATGTTTTATACACTTGCTGCGCTCATGTTTGTATCAAAAAAAAAATTATATATATATATATATATATATATATATATATATATATATATATACTGTTATAATCATTCAGAAACTCAATGAAAGTAAGGGTATTGCTTTCATTTCCAAAGTAGAATAAAAATTCAATAAAACAAAGCTCTTTTTTTTTTGGTATAAAAAGTTGAAAACAAAAAACATTAAAATAAATAAAAAAAATAAAGAAAAAGAAAATTCAAAAATTTGAAAACAAACTCTATAAACTATAATATAAATGTTAGGAATTGAGAAGATGCATTTTAGTATGCCGTTTAAACGATAAAATGCATTTTAGGTCTTTAACTTTTTTTTTTTAGAAATGATTTCATATTGATGGACGACGGTTTGTAATTAAAAAACTTGACTGCTGCGATTAAATTTTCCCAAGGTGATAGTTTTACCTGGTATTTGAACGCAGATTATATTTTTCAGAAAGTGATATTAAGAAAATATCTGAAAAAAACTCTTGGTAGTAGATTGTTTTTATACTTATACATAAAAATTAATATCTGTAAGGAGTTAAGTTTCTCGATATCTAGAACCATCATGCTTTTCATCACCGGCGCCGGGTTTACTAACCTATTTAAACAGTTAATTGTTTTGCATGCATGATTTTGCAGGCTTTGCAATACTTACAATTTGGTTTTATGGGTGCTTCCCCATATTTGCGTACAATATTAGCGTACAAAAGCTGACTATGAACAAGACTTAAGTAAAACATATTACGTGATTTACTATTGAGAAAAGGTCTCGACTTATACGAAACATATATTATAGAAGACACCTTTGTTTAAACCAAGACCAATATGGTTTCTTTTTGACAAATTTTCATCAAAAATTACTCCCAAAAATTTTGCATATTTTTCACGTTTAATTTTATTTTTATTAATAAGCAGTTTAGGTAGCTTTAACGGACGATTAGTTGATTTTTTAATTTTATGAAACAGAGTAAAGCTAGTTTTTTCACAATTTAGGGATAATTTATTTGCTATGAATAAAAGGTTGAAATTTTTGAGTTCAATATTCATAGTTTCAAACAAAGTCTTTGCATTAGAATGATTAAAAAATAAAATTTGTATCGTCAGCCTACATAATTCTAGTCATTTTTTAGGAAGCTTTATGCATATCATTTATATGTATTAAAAACAATCATGGACGTATTAAAAACAATCATGGACATTTATATGTATTAAAAACAATCATTGAACCCGACACGTAATATCGAGGAGCTCTACACGTAATATCGAGGGCTCCTGACTTTTCTAGTAAAACAAATTGCTTTCTGTTCGACAAATAGCATTGAATACACTTAAATGTTGAGCCTATTATACTGTAATATTTTAGCTTAAAAAGTAAAACACTGTGGTCAACTGTATCAAAGGCCTTGAAAAGATCGTTAAAAACTCCGAATACCATTTCATCACTATCAAACAACTTATATATTTTGTCAGCAAGTTTAATAATAGCATGTTCAGTGGAGCAATTGCTTTGAAATCCAAACTTATCTTTGTATAATAAACTGTTTAATGTAAAGTAATTATCAACTCTATTATAAATTACTCTCTCAAATACTTTTGAAAAACTGGAAGTTGAGAAATAGGTCAATAGTTCTTACTATTGACCTATTTCTTTCACTTTTATTTCAGTCACTTTTTTTAAAAATCGGGTTAATTTTGGCTAATTTAAGTTTGTCAGGAAATATACTATTTTCAAATGAAGATGACATTAAATAAAATAATGGTTTACTAATGCTTTCCATAACATAAATAGCTACATTACTGGAAATACCATCATACCCACATGATTTATTGCGTTTAAGTTCAATAATTGCTTTATTAAATTCAAGTTTAGTTATCTTTTCATTATTTATGCTAGTGTTGGGTTTTTCTCCCAAAAAATTATCAAATGTTTCATAAATGTTTGAAGCAAGAGAGGGGTTTATATTTATAAAATATTTGTTGAACTCTTGACATATATTTGTTTCACTTGTTATAATTTTTTTTTTTGAAAATTAGTTTTTGTGGTAAGCAAGTGTGCTTCTTTTTTACAGCCCAAGCCCTCTCTATGTCGAATTTATGCTTATCAAGCTGATTATAAAAATACCTTATTTTTGCTTTTTTATACTATGTTAAAAAAACTTTTTATAATATATTTTTAGATTTTTCTATCATCTTTATTTTTTGATTTTAAAAATTTTACGTAAAGTTTTTGTGTTCTTTTTGATGCTTTAATCAAAATTATTGTCATTCATAGATTTTTATATCCTTTGTTTTTTATTTTTGTAGTTATTTTTGGGCATTATCAAAGATATTATGAAATGTGCTTAAGAAATTATCAAACGCAATATTAGGATCTGTTGATCATTTTTTAAAGTTTCGAGTAGCTTTTTAATGCATATGTCATATAGGTAGGGTGACAGAATCGATCCTTCTCTCACTCCTAGCTTAAGATCAAATAAGACTGATTTGGAACTTAGGTATGAGACAGTTGCATATATATATATTATATATATATATATATATATATATATATATATATATATATATATATATATATATATATATATATATATATATTAGGGTACATGCTTTTGAGAAAATTTTTGAATTTCAATAAAAAACCCCTTGAAATGTAGGACATTGGTGTTAAAACTAACTTTGGAAAAAAATTAGCCTGATCGGACCACTCTTGTGCCTCCCCCAGAGCCCATTTGATTAAAATAAATGGTCAAAAAACGCCGAAAACGCCTATGTTTGATAGACTAGGGGGAGGTGATAATATAAAAAACTGATTTTTTTTATATAATACAGGTATTAATTTAGACTTTTAAATAAAAAGGGTAGTTAAGGCAGAATTTGAATTTTGTTGTTTTATTGTGTTAAATAGTGTTAAAAATCGCAACAAAAAAAAAGAATTATTTTGCCGCGAATTATAAGTATAATTGAATATTACAATTAAACAAATTTTATGATTGACTATTAATCTTTAAAGATTAATTAAGTAGAAGAATTGATGAACTAGTACTAATAAACTTGGGGATCATTATAAACTCTCTTTTTAATCCTAATCTTGTTTTCGGCTTCAATGAGCAATTTGTTGTTTATTTTAAAATAATCAGAGTTTGTCATGTCATATTGAAGCATAGCAGAAGCAACCTTACTTTTTTCTTCATTAGAAACATTTTTATCCAACAAAGAAAGAGGTACAATTGTCGAATCAAGATACCAGGAGTGTTTGTAAAATGATTTCAATACTGCTTCAATCGCCTCTGGTTTGGCCCAAACATCTTTGTATAGATGCATTTTATGTATTGATAAAATATCAAAATATGGTGCTTTGATAGCTTTGTCAGATTGCAAATACCATTTTGCATAAAAACATGCTATGAATTCCGCCATGATATTTATTTCTTCTAAAAGCAGTTTATCTTCTTGAACAAATTTAATCTGATTAAAAAGCAATTGCAATTTTAGACAATATTTTGCTTTTCCAAGGAACCTTGCATGGTGGACAGCTCCTGGTTTCCTAATTTTTACACCTTCAAAAGACAAATAAGAAACAACCAGCTCAGCTAGTTCTTTTCTCAATATATTTTTACTTTTAATATACTTTTTGAAAAATGACTCAACTGCAGCACATTCGATAACGGTATTCGATAATTCGATAACCTTTTGTCTTATCCTAAAGAAATCGTGTAACATCATTCGTATCATCATGAAAATTGAAAAGGACTTTCAAATATGTCTTTCAGTTTTTTAAATAAAACATTCTCTGGTCCAGATTTCTTTCTTTGTGTCACAACATTACAAAAGTGAAGAATCTTTAGCTCTGATATGTGGTGTCTACAAGCAAGAAATAATGGATAGATATCTAGATTGTTTGGTATTCTAAACAGGAAACCTTTTTTAATTCCAGTACTACTGGAAGTTGTATCAAAACATAACCCTCCAATGTTTCTTTCGGTTTCATATTCTTAAAGGAGATTCATCACGCATTTATACTAATCTTCTCTTGAGGATGATGCTAGGGAAGGTACTCCGAGAAGATAAACCTCTCCATTAATATTTAAAAGAACTGCTAATCTGTCATTTTTGAATTGCTTGCCTTTTTTTTATTCAAATAAGGTTTTACCATCAAAATGAATGATAGACGGATAATTGGAGGCTTTTAAAGCAGTTTTAATGTCATTTCTGGCTTGTTTACTTATTATTAATTTTATCTTTTTCATATGTGATGAGGCTGCTGAAATGCTGCAATGAAGTTTACTTAGGGGAGAGTTGCCGAAATTGGAACAGCTCCTTAATTGGAACACTTAGCTTTATTTAGAAACTGGAACTTATTTTACTTTCATGAATATTTTTTCTTGTAAAGAAAATAATTTTCTTTATTTTTTGAAACTTCTAGTATTTAAACTTAAAAACTGCACGTATGTGAATAAAATTACTTTTTTTTAAAGAAAAAATTTTTTGCGATCTAATTTTATCGTTGCATTTAAACGATTACAGAAGCTTAACGATATTGAGTTTGATGATAATTTTTTTAAAATTTTAAATTTTAAGGGTTTCAAGTCTATGTGATATTAAGAGCTTATATCGTAAGTTGTTACTTGTATGTAAATATTTTGCTACAACACCATGGTCCTATGTTGCCCAGAATGGAACTTCAAAAGTTGCCGTAATTGAAACGATGTCATCTCATAACACGCTACTTGACGTCCGAATTATCAGAAAATTTCATTAGTCCGACTGTATAATATTTTTTAAAGCGAATTTCTTTTATAGACATAGTATTATTGTTAGACATTTGTTGCTTTTTTGGAATTGGTATTTAATCTTGCTTTAAAGTATGAAATGATTTTTCACAAAATTTTTTTCATAGTCTAAAGTCAAGTCATAGTCTAAGGATATAAAGTTGATTGTAAACATCGTATACTTTAATTAACAAATCATTTTATCTTTTAGTAAAAAATAAAATGTAAAAGTTTTACAAAAGTTATACATTTCTATTTAACGGATAAACTTGTAAGACAACATAAAGTATATACCCAGCATAAGTTTTTTACTGTATATAGAAGTTAATATATAAAGTTGCAAACTTTATATAGTTTATATAGATTTTGATTTATATAGTTAATGATTAACTAGACAAAAATGATGAAAAATAATGAGTATATAATGAGTATATAATTAACTTAATCATATATGAATAACAAATAAATATATGAAAAAATAAGCCTGTAATAAGATTATAAAACTCTCCTTATGTATCTTCTTAGTAATTTGCTTTTATTTTAGATGCAAACACCACGAAAATATGGAAAATGGAAAGTAGAAAACTTGAAAAAGGCTGTTGAAGCAATAAAACAAGGAGAAATCAGCTTAAATGAAGCCGCTTATGAATTTTGTATTCCAAAAGCAACTTTGTCAAGGCATATAAATGAAAAAAACAAAGTTGCTGTTGCAAATGTGAAATTTCATGGTCGACTTACCACCTTACCTAATGAAATTGAAACAGAACTAGCTGATCACTGTTTATTATTAGAATCGATGTACTTTGGATTAAGGATTGATGATCTTCGTCGTCTAGCATTTGATATTGCGGAAGCTAACAACATCACACATAATTTTAACAAACAAACACGAATGGCAGGAAAAAAGTGGTATTATGTATTTATGCAAAGGCACCCACAACTGTCACTTCGTGGGCCTGAATCAACATCAATTGCACGTGCACAAGGTTTTAATAAAGAGCGAGTGCAATCTTTCTTTAATTTACTTTCAAAGTTATACATGGAAGAAAAGTTAACTCCAGACAGACTTTATAATATGGATGAAACTAGTTTATCAACAGTACAAGATGGTCAGATAAAAATTATTAGTGCAAGGGGCAAAAAACGAGTTGGAATTATGACTAGTAGTGAACAAGGAAATTCAGTAACAGCTGTAGTTTGTGTATCTGCAGCAGGATTTTATGTTCCACCAATGTTAATATATAGACGCAAAAGAATGAAGCCAGAAATAACAAATGGTGCACCTCCAGGAACTGTATTTAGTACTCAAGAGAAACGATGGATGTCAAATGAAGGTTTTTTAGATTGGCTCAATCATTTCATTAAAGTTGTTAAACCTTTAAAACAATCAAAAGTTTTGTTGATACTTGATGGTCATGTTACACATTCAAAAAATTTGGCAGCGATATATCTAGCACGAAATGCTGGAGTGCGTATGGTATCAATACCTCCCCATACTACACACAGACTGCAACCATTAGACGTTGCGTTCTTTGGACCACTTGGTACATACTATGATGAAGCTATGCGAAAATAGATGCGGTCACATATATCACAACCAGTAACAACTTGGCAAGTTGCAGAATTATTTGGTGACGCATATAGTCAGGCAGCATCATTGAGAATTGCTATGAAAGGATTTGAGGCTAGTGGGTTGTGGCCTTTGGACATAAATGTATTCACTGATTCTGATTTTACAGCCTCTTCATTTACTGATGTTGGTCCTTCAAACAATCTTCAGTCATCTGAAAGTATAGATGGGATGACAAAACTATCTACAGATAAATCAAGTGAAAAAAAATTAAAATGTCATGTTTCAGTTTCAACTTTATCTCTTTTGCCAGTGGTTTCACTTGAAGTAAAAAACAAAAGAAGATCACGAACAACTCAGGCGGCTGATCTTACAAGCTCCCCATATAGACGTGCTCTAGAAATTACACCAAGAAATCAAAAGCACACACTAAATCAAATAGCTTCCAAACAAATTAAAAAATCTACAAAAAAAAAGCTCACACTAAATCCAATAACTGCCAAACTATTGGAAAAACCACAGGAAAGCAAAGTAGCACTTGACTCAATCACCATGGACCAAATGAAATTGAGCACATCAAATAAAATCACCATCGCCACCACAGCACACCACATATCACCACTACCATCCCAAGTGCAGAAGCTGCAAGAAAAAAAGACTTATGAATTGCGAAAAAAGGATTAAATATTTGTTGTAATTTTTATTTGTTATTATATCTTTTGAATATCTTTTATTAAAAAGCTAATCAATTAATTTTTCCTTTGAACCATAAGTTTTATAGCTGTAATTTATTCAAATATTAGAACTGTTCTAATTAAAGAATATATGTGTTCCATTCAAGGAGACCAGTTGCCTTTATTGGAACAAAATGGTGCCTTGAAAAATCAAAGTTTATATCCAATAAGGGTGCGATCAATAGAGTCGAATCATTAATAAAAGCATAGTAGGGTTGTATATCTATATTATTTAATTCATAAATGTTTTCATAGTTAAGCCATCTTTGGTTAATAAATATTTTTTCCTAAAGTGTTTCAATTAAGGCAACTCTCCCCTACATCCACACAAGATTTATGAACAACAGAAGTGACAACTTTCTGGAGAACTGCTGGAGATATCATTAATTGATGCTGCAAGAGCAACACTACCACTGCAAATATCTTTAGGAATTGTGCACGTAATTGGTTTTTCTTTTTCCATGCTTTATATAAGGTTACTTTCTATATATATATGTTTGTGTGCCACAAAATTTGAAATCAATTTTTGAAAGCTTTTTTCTCAACCAATTTTGCTCAAATTTTGCACACTTACAACAATACAAGGAAATGGAAACACTTTTACAATACAAGGAAATGGAAAAATTTGACCAAAAAAAGTTAATTAAGTTAACAAAAAATTAATTTGTATTTCCCCATACATTTTATTTATTTGATATGAATTGCGTATTACGTCACAAAAATCATTGATTTGCAAATTGTTTGCAGTTTCGAAGACATTAAAGCGCAGCGATTCAAAATCTATTGTTTTTTCCATGCTTTAAAAGAATTTCTAGGCCCAATAGAATTCTGCTTGCATAAAGCATGGATTTGAAAAAAGAATTTTTTTTTGATTTACTAGTTCTTTTCTCCTTGTCCAATCTCCGGGTTCAAAGTCTATATCATTCAACATTTCTGTATTGCTTTCATCGAAAATTGGTTCCTGATCTAACTTTTCTGGAACTCCTAGAGTGTTGTGCTTTCTTTTGCATTTTTTCTTTCCAATACTCTCTCTAGACATTTGACTATATTTCTTAACCTCGGTTCCGAGAATAAACTTTCTATCGCCTTCTTGATCATCTAAAAACGTCAAATCTTCGGCTTTGTCTTTATTTAATCTTTTCTTGTCGTTCATTATGGTACGTCTAAGATTTGGGGTACCAATCCTAAACACTTGTCTTTTGTATAAAATAACTTTGTTTTTTTAAATCTGAAGTTGATCCTCTCTTTTCATGTTTTTTTAAACTGTAGTATTCTTTTCTAAGCTACTTAGATGCTTTTTAAGGGTTTTGTCAGAAACTATTAAATCCAGCTTTATTCCAAGAAGCTTTAATCAAAGATAAATGCACTTGTGTTTGTCATTTTTACATTGATTCTTTTTCATCGTATTAGACATGCAATATAGTATTGATAACTTTTTCACATTTTTTTCCAGTGTAGATTTGATGTAGTAAACGTTTTTCAATATTTCAATTCCTGTTGGAAGTTGCATACCTTAACAATATAAAAAATGTATTTTTTAATGTGAATATATAAATACTTCAAAACTTATACTAAATGCTTTTTTTTTCGAAAAACATATTAATATAAACAATAGCCTTATCATTTTTTATATAAAGTACTGTATGCATTAAATTACGCATACGATGTATCATTTTAATGCAAAATAAAAAGTATATAATTATCAATCAAAATAGTTACAATATAGCACCTGATTGTGCTGGATTAGCTTCTCAAATAAGGAAAAAAACTTTTTTTCTTGACCTAAGCTCTCTTTCTTCATCACTGTTTTCAGTTTCTTTAATGTTCATCATAAAACCTAAAATACCGTAAGTCATAAAACATGGATAAATGTATAAATAAATAGTACTTTCAAAAATAAATTTTACTGTATGTTCAAAAATTTACAATGTTATGTTTTTTTTACATGATTATATAAAAAATTGTAATATTGTTTAATCAGCGATATAAAAGTTAATAAAATATAAAATAAAAATGACAAATAATTGTCGATATATATCGAAACTTGACTGGTGTTGCAGCATATGCTGATAACATCATTCTCCTCAGCTCTACTCTCTCGTGCCAAAAAAAAACTTATTGCAACGTGTAACGTGTACAATAATTTAAACGGCATAAAGCTTAATGCTGTCAAAACGGAACTTTTACTCTCCGCAAAAAGACAAATAACGAACTGCACAATATCCCTAGACAGCCATCAAATTATACCTTGAGAGAAACTTAATCATCTCGGCTTTACTTGGGATACAAAAAAATCAATTTTTTGTTCACTTAATAACTTTCAGACAACGGTGCAAACTCTGATTTAATCTGGGATCCGGTTTGCACAACCTAGATCAATTATCCGATTATATAAATCATTAGCAGTTCCGACGCTAACCCACGGAGTAGAGCTCTGTGACAATAAAGAGTCAACAATGAAAAGACTCAACACAAGAGGGAACGCAGTTAAATCGCTTTTTAATGTCTCCAAGTATAGTAAAAACTACATACATATAAGAAATTATAGTTTACGCAAAAACTGAAAAAACAATCAATAAAAATCTAATTTTTTGTAAAAAAAATTTAAAAGTTATACTGGTACTAGTTTTTTTAAGCATCAAGAATTTATTAGAAATACATGATCATTAAACATACAACAATCATTAAAAACTTTTTTTTGCTTTATGGGAGAAGTTTTTTAATTTTTTTGTTTATCATAATTAAGATATGTTTTTTTTTTAATCTAAAACTCATTGAGTGGCACCATAAAAGATTTGAAAAAAAGTTTTCACCCTAATAGACACATAAATGTTAGTTTTATACTGAAATTGCTAAAACATTGTGTGATTGTTTTTTGTGGCGCTACATAGGCTGCTTCCTAAGTTTGAGAAACAGTGTATTTCAATTTTATACATATGAGAAAGAAAAATTAATCCTTTATTATAATGCTAAAATTTCATTTTCTTTTATTTTCTGTGTTTTTATACAGTGTTTAAGATAAAAACAAAACTTTCTAATATCCAAGTATAATACGAATTAAATGGATTAATTTATAATCGTTAGCAACAAACAACGGCAATGTAAAAATGACATGCAGATTACAATTTGAGAAGCAATTTATTTTATTGTATTGAGACTTGAAAAAATATATTTTGGTAATAACGTTTTTAAAATAATAGTTCAAAACCAAAAAGAAAAAGAAGTATTGGAAAATACGTTTTAAGAGCTGTGGTATGGTTTATCTTTTAATTCAAATACTGCTTAAATAAAATTAATAACTTATTTTGTGTTTACATGTCTTTCTTTTAACGTTTTAAATTAAAACGTTTTTACAAAACTTAAAACGTCTTTACAATAAAGTAACGGCAATTTAAATTTAAAACTAAGGAAAAACTATGTAAAACCGAAAAAAAAAAAAAAAACTAAAAATTATTATAAATCTTTTACTTAAAATGATAAGTAGCCTCATGAATATTCTAAAAAAGTAAAAAATACTTCAAATTCTACTTTTCTATTAATCTTTAATAGAAAAGTAGAAGTTGAAGTATTTTTCCATGCAACATAATTTTTTATTGCTGAGCTAACAAGCATATTGTTTCATTAGTTTGGCTTTGCGTTTGACCACTGTTGATAACTTTAGTATTAAGTTGTAATTGTTTAGTTGGCCTAGTGAAGCATAGTGGTCAGTATACTAGTGGATTCTTATCGACGCTGATACTGTGCATGATTTGCTAGGTTAACGTTACGTGGTCACGACTGCTTTAACTATTTTACTCCTCAAATTATTTCGCTTCACTAAAAAAGTTAAAAATGCTTCACTAAAAAAATTTAATCAACAGAAACTAGCTATTATATAAATCTTTTCAGCCATAACTAATTACTGTATTTTTATTTTATCTGAATAATATAATTTATTTGTAGAAGGTTTTAGATCTATATAATAAGCAGTTAGTTACTAGATTACATGCGGTAAAAGAATTTCTAAAATATTGAAAAACAACATTTTACAAACAATACGATTGCCGCTTATACCTTTGAAGAAAGCAACCATATCGACTATTTACAATAATTTTTTTTTGATCGTTATACACAAATTACCGATAATCCAAATTAAATGCGATTGCAAAACTAAGTAACGCAAAAATGCAGTTTGTCCAAACTTACGCACAATGTTGTTTATCTAACTTCGTATGCAACGTAGTTGCGCTAAAAAGAGAAAAATGAGATTGAATCAACTGCTAATCCAATGAAGTTGCATCAGCTAACGCAAAATTTAGTAGCCAAGCGAAACAAGACGCTTGGATTTGTTGGTCCCATTAATTCTGAATTGTTTTTACCAGAGTATTTCAATAGTTTTTTAATCATGATTTTAAAAAAATTTCATGAACCAACAGTTTCAAAAATAAGGAGATTTTTCGAACTATGTGTTATAATATCGACTATTTACAATAAAAATCATTCATATGAAACTGATTTTATAAAAGCCATTGGTTATCTAATACTTATTGACTTTAAGTCAAAACCAGTATTGAAATTTAAAACTTTTAGTGGCAGTATTAGTGGTTACATGAAATGATGATCAATAGAGAAACAGAAATAATAATCATTAGAGGAAAAAAAAAGTACACTAGTATTGATGCAACCACATTACCTAAACACCGATTAACATTAAAACTGCATTTAGCAATAGGGTCTACAGATGTAAGTTTTGATTATTGGTTGTAGGTACTTTCTATATGATTGCTCAGCAGTAGGTTAATGATCCTTATCCTAAAAAGTGGTGGAGGCAAAAAACTTCATGTTTATATGATGACAGTCATGTTTAATAAGTATTGGTTTAGAGCAGTCGTGGCTTATAGTGGTTAGAGTTCTGACTCAGAACCAAGAAGCCCGTGATTTAATGCCGGCTTTGGTCAGATAAGTAACATTGGTAAGGAAGAAGATGTGAACTGCTTAGTTAAATGCTCTTCCGTGGTGCTTTACGATAAGACTGTAAGGCCTTCCATGAGCACCTTAAATACCACACATAAAATAAAGTAAAAAATAAGTGAACTAAGCGTTGTAATAAAATTGACATAAATTAAAAATAAATAGAGATTGACCACATTTTGATCAAAATCAAAAATTGCCAAATTGTAGGTTAAATAAAATTTAAATATATAACACCAAAGTTATAAAATTTAAACTTACTCTAAAGTCTCGGCGAAAAGCCTAGACAAAATCTCGGTTTTGTCTAAGCTTATCGCCGAGAAAATTCTCTGAAAGAAATAAGACAAAGATGAGACTATATAAAAACAACAATGACATTAAAATAAAAGTTATAGTAAACAGAAAGAAAAAACCCCTATACTGAATATCACAGTGTATCATTAAAAATAACCAATAAAAAGTTACATTTAATAGATACATAATAAACGTAGTAGATTGAGAGCAAGAGAATTTAAAAATATGGATTGAAAAAAAGTACAAACTCACAAGCAATCTTAGTCGACTTTAAAACTAAAAAAATGTTTTTATAAAAAGGAATAGAGTATACTAATAAAAGTATACTAATAAGTATACTAATACTAATAAGTATACTAATAAAAAAAGAATAACAAACCCACAAGCAATACTAACCTATTTTAAAAATGAAAAGATTTTTTAATAAAGAAAATATTGCTTATAAAAACAAACCTGCAAGCAATTTAGTAGCTGATTTCTATATAAAAAGTTAGTTTACATTTATTAACAATAAGACTGGTAAGTATAATTTTAAGATTACCTGAAAAACTCATCCCATGATTTGAATTTGAAAACTGATTAAAAGTTTACTTTAGATCTTATGAAATAACATTTAAACGCTTAGTTTGTTTTTATTGTGATATTTTTCATATACACTCGTGTAGCCTAAAGATGTATTGAAGTTAAGTAATCAAATTTTTGGTTCAATTGTACTCTTTTAGAAGCTTGATTAGTCTTTTGTACTTTGTACTTTGCAATTTCCCCAAATGAGGCAATTGATGTAATACCAAAAAGAATCCATATTGTTGACTGCTAGAGCAGCTACTTTGTCATGATTTATTTAAATTTACATAATAATTTTAAAACTTTCTATTATAATGAACTATACAGTATTAGGGAGAAGCTTGCACACTTGATATCTTCTTTAACAACAAATGCTATTTCGTAATCTATTTGTAAAAACATTCCAGATTTTGCTTGCCTGCTACAACTTGAATTTATTGAACCAACACCAAAAATATTAGGGAGGAGTATTTTTAGTCAAAGCGTTAAAAGAAGTATTACTAGCTGTATCAATTAGGACAACGTTACCAGAAATAATACTTTTCGGATTATTTTACTAAAAAATTACGTAGTACGGTGATATCTGGTGTTTGAATTAAACTCCAACTCTAAATTTATATCTACTGGTTTTGCTGGTAATGTTACAAAAGTACAAAAATAAGAAATCTTAGAAAAATTTCTTATTTTTGTATTTTAGTAAAATTACCGTTATACAATTGAGTAACTAAAATACAAAAATCATTATTATATTTTTGAATCTTTTTATCAAACTGTTAGAGAATAATATTGTAAAAAGTCACGAAAAAAAAAATGAGAACGTTGTAAAAAGTGAAAGTTTTTATATTCAGAAAAAAAAAGATTAAAAGATAAACGTTTTGCTGTACTTTTTTGTAGTCTAGTCCTACAAGTAACTTCCTTTTATGTTCTTAGTTTTATATAAATTATAAATCCGGTTTAATGTTTGGACTTATTCTATTTTTATCCTTTTTTATCTAGCTTTATAATCAAATATTCATGTCCAAAAGGAATCTCTTAGTTATTTTCTTATTCGTTGTCGCTTTTTTAACTCTAAAGACGAAATCCTTGGATGTTTATTTTCTAATTAAAATTCCATTTGTTCAATTTATTCAGCTTTTATTTAGTTTATATGAATTATTTATATAACTTAAACTTTTATTTGAATGATGAGGAAATCTAGTTTTAAGCCGCGAGTCCTTAGTTTAAAAAATATACTTACAACAACCTTAGTTACACTTTTCATATTTCTTTTTTATCAATCACCAACTAATAAAGTTGTAGAAAATTCTTTATATTCTTCTTCAGAATAAATTATTGAAAATTCTTCAGAATATAGACTGATTATAAGCTATAAGTTTTTATTTATCCAATCCATTTATCAGTTGATCGATTAAAAATAGTAGTAAAAACATTTGGTAAGATTGCATATGTATAAATGGAATCATATTTTAAAAAAAAGATCAAATCTTATTGAAATAGATGAAATAGATTATTTAGTCTTTTAATTTTGAAAAATATCATACTAACTATGCTAAACGAAATGACTTCCCTTCTTTAAAATATGGGACAATCTAGATCGCTTTCTACAAAACTTTGTAACTCAGTAAACACCAGTTTATTTAAACTTCAATGGAATATTCACGGTAAACTTCAAATTTCGCAGTAGTCCACAAGTTTCTCAGCAATTTACAAATAAAGTTTTCTTTAAATTTTCCAAAACCTCTTCTCAATATGAGAACTTTTTTTTTGCCGTGTAAATATATATGTAAGATAATAATATACAATCCGTATGTTAATAACAAGATATTGGGGAAGTGGGGGCATAACCGCCCCAGTAACGTTTAGAATTATATGAAGATAAAAACGAAATGTTTTTTTAATAGTTTACTTTAACAACCACATCATTAAGTTTTAAATTGATGCAATTAAGAAAAAATTAAGCGGTTTTTCAAAATGTTATTGCACAAAAATTACACATAGTGAAAAAAACGGTTTTGCCCCCATTGTGAGGCACAATCGCACCCTCACAAAAATCGTTGAGGGGTACACTTTTCTTAGTACATTTTCTTTACAATTGTCACAGCTCAGATTATTGCTGATTTTGTTGCACGTTTGCATACTGTGTAGGCATTCTTTTCACTTACCGAATGAGTTCTCATTCGATATACTCTTAGCTTTATATTTTATTCAAAAACTCATTTATAAAAATTAAATAAAAACATACGAATTTTAATTTCTAACATCTCAAAACAAAACTACTTTTATTTAAGTTTTTACATGAATGCATTAATGTGTGACGATTGTAATTATTGTCATTCGTAATTACCTAAAATAAACTTTAATAAATATCAAAAGTATGCTTATACTTTAAATAAATAAACTTCAAAAACAAATAACAGGGTTGCCACTATAACTTTAAAAGTTTTTCCTTGAGTTTTCACTAAGTATTTTATATTACCTACGTTTTCCCTGAGTTTTCCATATTATTTCCTACATATATATATACATACATGTATATATATATATATATATATATATATATATATATATATATATATATATATATATATATATATATATATATATATATATAATATATATATATATATATATATATATATATATATATATATATATATATATAAATATATATATATATATATATATATATATATATATATATATATATATATATATATATATATATATATATATATATATATATATATATATATATATATATATATATATATATATATATATATATATGTACAGTGGTCGAAGTGGGAAAAAAAAGGTAGCGAGATGGTTTTTAATATTTTCTAATCACCATCCCACCTATCCTAAAATTATAGATTTCGCATTTTGTGTAGATTAAATGAAGGAATTATAAATCCCTAGAGTATCCCTATAGTAAAAAACCTATATTAAAAACACAACTTGAGGTCCGTTATATTCTTAAGAGACTGTCACCGTAAAACATTGAGTTGAGTTTCGTATCAAACGTTATTAAGCAATCAAAAAACAATGGTATATTTAAACATTTTATTTTTAAACAAGTCTTATTTTTTTGTGTTTATCAATTTTTAACTAATTGAAAAAAATTCCGGTCAGAATATCTTCCAAAATGTTTCACTTTCATTTATAGACTTTAATGCCGGCGCTTCACAATTCCTAAAATTAGCGATGTTCTTTCCCAAACCACTTAATGACATAATCCTTTGGATCAAAATGCGTAATTTTTGGACCGACTAATGAAATGAACATTAAACTTGACACAGTTTTTATAATTAAAGAGCTTCGCAAGGAAGATAAGACTGTATTCATAGTAGAAAAAGAACGCTCAAATTCAGCTGTTGAAACAATCAAGGTATTTATAGCAGTTCTCAGAGGCTGAAGATCATTAGGGGTTTTATTACAGTCACCAGTGAAAATGTATTCACGAAACCCTTGGACTGCTGTAATTTCACAAATATTTAAAGTTTTTGCTAATTGTCTAATATCGTTATCTTCAAAGCATGGATCTTGGTCTGCAAACCAGTGTGGCTTATCAAAAATTTGTAAATTTTTTATTAAATTATCGTATTTTTCATTGTTTAGATCATTTTCTTTGTCTTGTAAAGATTTATGCGCAGCTCTAGTTGTAAACATTCTAGAACCAAGATTTTCACTTGTTTTACTAAAAAATTCATTTTGATTAATTTTAGAAACTTTTCCGATCTGTAGTTTGACGCCTTTGAATTCAAACTTTTCTGCTGCAAGCTGCGTTTGCGAATAATATTTACCTGAATTATTTCTCATTGATTGAAATATGTAGTATTTTAAGGTGATAAGCCGATGTGCATCAGGTAAAGAAGTTTGCTTATCTTGTAATTTTTTAGAAAGATGTTCTAGTTCTATTAAAGCATCTAGCATTAGTCCCATGTTGAGTATGAAATTGATATCACATAATTTTTTTTCAAGACCTGCATATTGGGCTCTATCTCCTCCATTACGCCTTAAATCCAATAAAAATTCATGAAAGTGTTGATACAATGCTGCATAATTATTCCAAACATCCATCACAGATCGAGCGCTAGACGACACCCATCTAGTGCCTAGAATTCGTCCAATGGAATTTAGTTTTACACTTAAAGCCATAGCAACAGTTTCCAGTTCTTTTTTGTTTTTAGGAGATGCACTGTAAATGGAATATAATTTATCAAAAAGCTTCTCATAAGACAAATTGGTAAGATATCGCGCACAACATTATTTACTGCTAACTCTAATCGGTGATTGCTACAATGCCATAAAATCAAATTAGGAAACTGATTCAAAAGTAACTGGGCCACGCCTACCTTTTTTCCAAGCATATTAGAAGCACCATCACATGCAAAAGACACCCAATTACGTAATAAAAAATTGTTGCCAAAATCAAAATCGTGTAAAGCACATATAAAAGAGTTTGCAATAGACGAGGCTTCTATATTTGTTAATTCGATAAAATCAAAATAAATACTATTAACAATATTTTATTTCTTGAATAATCAATCTCAAGCAGATTGACAGAGCAGACTTTTTGCTCATAGTGGTAGATTCGTCTATCATAAACCCTACTTTATTATCGTTATGAAGAATATTTTTTATAAGCTTAGTGCGCATTTCATTGCGGTAGGTAGTTTCGTGCTAATTGATCTGCATTTTTGAACTAAACATCTCTATGGTGTTTTTTTTGGACTGAGAAATAATTTTACAAGCCTTTTCGTGTGCAACTGATAGTTTATGGCTTGAAAGCTTTTTCCTCATTGATTGTTGTTTTTTTTCTTTTGTTTCGCCATACTCCTTAACGTTGCCAAGCGTTCACTCGCTAGCCAATTTTATTCCTTGAGATTTTTCGGCACCTAAATTATTTGCTGACTTACAAACAGAACAACCAAGACCTGTTAATGAAACTGTCAACCAGTCAAATATTTTTAAATTCTCCTTCCACTGTAAATCAGACCAGTAATCTGGAAAAATACCATCACATTGAGGAAAGGATTGGCAAGTTTCAATACTCAAAAAATCTGTCACCTTTATTTATTTCAGTGTCATTTTCCAAATTACTTTTAGAACTATCACTGCTTAACTTTCTTTTCCTTCCGCTTGCTAGCCATTTAACGATATTTATAATAAGTAAATTTTTTTTAAATCATAACATTTAATGTTGAGTAAATCTACTGTGTACTAAATTTTATTTCACCAAAAAAAACTCTAATGATACTTTAACGAAAAAAAAGCCAATGTCGCTTTTTGTTGCTTGGTAACTTTTTATTTAAAATACAAAAGAAAAGACGCAATGTTTTACAATTATCGATTTAGTTTTTGAACTTTCTACCGCAAATTTTTTAAAACAGCTGAGACTTTAGTTCATTTAAATTCGCATATTGCCGCAAACTTTAAAATTGTTTTTACAAGTTTATTTATAGGAGGAAAATAAAATAAAATTTCCTTTAATTTATTATGTACCGGGATGGCATCCCACCCCAAAATATGCATTAAAAAAGGAGTGGGATGGTTTTCAAAATTTAAAAAGGTAACGGGATGGCATCCCGCCCCATCCAGTTACCTTTTTAAATTTTGTCGCGTAATTTCATCCCGTTACCTTTTTAAACAGCCTCACTTCGAGCAATGTGTATATATATTTATATATAAATATATATATATTTATATATTTATATATATATATATATATATATATATATATATATATATATATATATATATATATATATATATATACATATATATATATATATATATATATATATATATATATATATATATATATATATATATATATATATATATATATATATATATATATATATATATATATATATATACAGTGGCGGATTAAGACTTTTCGGCCCCGTTCCACTAACTACGATAAAAATGAGTAAAACAAAGATTTTCTTGAAAACGCTATCACTGATATTTTTTTATATACAACTTTTATATTTATTTTATTGAATTAAGTTGAGTGATTTTTTTCTGCTTTTCTTCCCCGCAAACTCTGCAATCACATCGCTGAAATCCAAAGTTTCTAACAATTTTGACTCAATAGTTAATCTTGCTATATTACTTAAACGACTATGGACCATTGTTGATCGGTGCATGTTCTTAACTCTTTTAAGAGTAGAGAATGATCTCTCAGCCTCGCAATTTGTTATGGGAATAATTAGAAACAAGCGATATGCTATATAAACATTTGGAAATACATCAATAATATCGGTTTCAACAATCCAATTTAAAACATGCAGAGGAATCAATGTGTTTTCAGTCTCAGATTTATCTTTTTTATGCAAAAAAAACCCGGCAGGCTGCAACTTTAATAATGTTACAAATTGTTCTATTTCAAATATGAAACTATCTTCTAAATCATTTGAGTACACTTCTACAATTTTTTTCGCGCTAACTTGCAATTCCATGGTATTAATAGTTAACAGCTTCGATAAAAATCCAAATAACTTATTTACGTGGTTGTAACCATCACTTCTTATAGTTAATTGTGTCACAAGTTTGTCAATAATGACAAAAAATGTATTCACTCGAAACTTGTCGGATACGCTTAAAGAATCAAGTTGGTTTTCTCCGTTGCTCAATTTTTTAATTACCTTTCTTTTGTTTTTATCAGAATATTCTTTTTCAATAAACGAGCTAAGTTTTTTTAATTCATTCTCAAATCTCGTAAAGTCGTTTCGTAAGTTTTTTACAAAGTCAATTAGTGAAAGTAACATACTGCTTGCTGTATGCAAATCTAATTCAACTTTTTGAAGAAATTTGCTAACTGCATTAAACCTCTTAAGTATGTGATGCCAAAGTACAACCATGAATGCAAAGTGATCTTATTTAATAAACACAAAGCTTCATGACGAGTATCAGATTTTTCTTCTGTATCCTCAGCTATATGACATAGCGCTGCATGAATCCCATCAAAATTTTCTACCAAACTTTTTGAAGCATCTGACCTACATGACCATCGTGTATGTGATAAGCGCTTGAGTGTAGCATGATTTCCTTTCAATAAATTCCATCTATGTGTTAAAGCTACAAAAAATGAATACAAACTCTGGAGAACGCCAAAATAGTTGATAGAATTGATGCACTCACTGACACTGCACTGCCCTACTAAATTTAAAGAATGTCCAGCGCAGGGGATATAAAAAGCTAATTCACTCCGCTCTTTTAAACGTGCCTGTAGTCCAGAATATTTACCAGACATATTGCTTGCATTATCTTATGCCTGTCCCCGACAATTGGTTATATCAATATCATATCTTTCCAGTAGATCTAAAATGTCAGTAATCAAAGATTTACCGTCGTGGCTTTTAATTTGTAGAAAACAAAAAAATCGTTCATACACGAGGCCATTTAGATAATAACGAAATATAACAGAAAGTTGATCCACGTGAGAAATATCAGGAGTCGAATCTACGATAATTCCCCAGTAATTTGCTTTTTTCATTTCGGTAATAATGTGCGTTAAAACCTTTTGAGACATAATATCAATTAGCTCTTCACAAATAGTTTTAGACAAATAATTTACATTACCTTTGCCTTTATTTGCAAAAGTATACATGTGTTGCTTTAAAACTGGATCAAATTGAGTCAACAGTTCTAACATGCCTAAGTAATTTCCGTTATTTGACGATCCTATAACTTCATTATGGCCTCGAAATGCTAAACCTCTTCCGGCTAAAAAACGAATAACCGCAACTATTCTTTTAATCTGGCTTACCATATATTCATCGACATGAGTATTTTGTTTTATGAATTCTATCCACTTAATCATACATTGAATATGTTCCTTGCTGTTTTCGTGGCCGAAAATAGTTTGTTTAGCTTTTTTCCATTTGTAAAAGCCACTTTTGACAAATACGTTGTCGTAATCGGTTGAAAACAACTTGCAAACATAACAAAATGCACATCCAGTGGATTCAGAAAACATTAACCATTTTCGGTCACACTCTTCGCCATTATTCATCACTTTTTGAAAATATTTAACCGAATAATATCTGTACTGGTTTTTGAACATCCGCTTCGAAGATTCGAAATTAGAGTCTTTATTTTGAAAAAAAGCATACCCCTTGTTTAATAACTTCATACGTTCATTTTCCTTTAATTGTAATGGCCATAAAGCAGGGTCTTCGCGTAGAATGGTATCTAGGAAAAAAAATCATGATAAATAAGCCTAATAAAAAAATAATTAGTGACAATTTATAGAATAAAAATATTAACTGCCTAAAGTAAATTGTTTGTTTAGCAGATGTTAGAGGTGTCATTAAAGAGAGTAAAAATTGGAGTACCTGAGTCAAGCTCATTGTTAAGCATTGTAGATTCAACACTTTCAACTTCTTGAATTTCATTTGAAGGACCTTGGCAGGCTACCTCATTTTCCGTGTTATTGTTTTCATCTTTTCTTACATTGTTTTTATTATTATCTACAGTTTGTGGAAATTGCATAATAGTTTGGTTTGATGAAAAAAAATTTGTCATTTTCGGAAGTTTAGCTACCATTTCCTCTCTCTCTCTTTCTTCAATTTTCTTTTACAAGCTCCACTTTCATATTTTCTTAGCATTTTAATTATAACTGTATAACCTGAAAAGTGTTAAACTGTTCTTTTTTTCTCTTTCACGAATTTAGCGCTTCAGCAATTAAATGCATTCACACAAGAACTCTTTTGTGCGGAAGTACAAGAGAATTGTAGAATTGCAATCGTTAATGCATTTTCAATAATAATATAGTTATTCAAGTCATTAATAATTTTCCGAAGGGAATTGTTTTTGTAGCAAATTGTACAAACGTTACATTCAATTATTGCTATAAGGCGCTGCTACCAATCTAGTAATTTTTTTTTTTGTAGAAGTAGTTGCGCTCCATCGTTGTCAAAGACTGGAACAAATATATAATGCAGCGTTTTTGTTGACAGTTATTTTATTTTTGTGCTTTTGTTTTCAGACAATTTAGTAAATTCAACTTTGGCTCTTTTAAGTTAATAAAAGATTTAATTTTCAGAGTTAATAAAAAATTATTTACTTTGAATCGGGGCCCCTAAAATTGTTGGGCCCGGGGCTAAAACCCCTAGCCCCCCTCCCTCCCCCTTGATCCGCCACTGTATATATATATATATATATATATATATATATATATATATATATATATATATATATATATATATATATATATATATATATATATATATATATATATATATATATATACATATATATATATATATATATATATATATATATATATATATATATATATATATATATATATATATATATATATATATATATATATATATATATACAGCTGCGGACAAAACTACGTGAACGATTGCAAATAGTTTTTTTTTATTGAAATTTTCAATGTCTTAAAATAAGTTTATAGTTTAATACTATATATGGTTGGATAGAGCGTTTTTTGCTCTATAAGACTGTGTAAAGTGTATTCTCTAATAATTTGTTTAAAATTAAACATATCTAAATGTTCAAAAAGCATCAAATATTTTGCGCGACAAAACCACGTGAACGATTATACAAACGTAAAAGAATAATTTTACTAACATCAACAAATAATAGATTCTAAAAAAAAAAAAACAATAATATTTAGTTGCATAGCCTTTAGAATCGATAACGGCCTTGCACCGTCTTGGAATAGATTCTACAAGAGTTTCTAGTAACTGTTTTGGTAATGCCTCCCATTCATACTGTACGGCTCGAAAAAGTTATCCGGTTTTTGAAATTTGCGACCTTCGCTCAACTTCAATCCATAAATTTTCGATTGGATTTAAGTCGGGAGATTGGGCAGGCCACTTCAAAACCGTTATGCTATTATTTATGAGTCAATTTTTTACAGTCAAAGCTGTATGTTTAGGGTCATTATTTTTTTTATTTATTTTTTTTTTTTAAATATTTTGCCGTTTAAAAATATTACAATAACCAATTATATTTTACAATTTTTACATTAGTAACGACAGGACTTCTAGAAGATCATGTGGATCTTGTCATGAAGCCCTTTACAATATATGGTTAATTTTTGATAAAAATACAATGTCTTAAGTGAAATAATAATAATAATAATAATAATAATACAACTTTATGCAAAAACATGTAAAAACCAAGATAAAATTTTAAAAAGCCAAGATTAAAAAATAAATAAAATATACAAAATAGAACAACAACGAATAAACAAACAAACAAAACAAAAAAACAATTAAAAGTAAATCAAAATATTTTCAATTAAAAATATAATTCTTTTAAGTTTTTGTTTGAATGAGGCAAAAGTCAGTTGGGTAGAAAAATCAAAATTTGGTAAGACTATTTTGTTCCAGAGATAAGGACCTCGATAAGAAACAAAAAATTGGTCTTTGCTTTTATGGCAAAAACGGGCAATAAGATTGTTATTAATTCGAAGATTATATTTGTTTTTAGGTTTCATACAATAAAGATTTTGTAATACGTTTGGCAACAAATTTTCTCTACATTTAAACATGAAACATAAAATGTTAAAGACATTTTGTTGATATACATTTAAAATATTCATTTCTTTAAAAAGTTGTTTCGTATGAAAAAACCGATTTTTAAAATTTATTGCGCGAGCTGCGTGTGGCAACACTTGATTTCTAAAGCGTGTGGCAACATTTGATTAGATAATATTTCCCTGTACTGTAGTTGGTCCATTATACCGTTTACACGGTACAACGGACCAATTCCAGCCCAGGAGAAACACCCCCAAACCATTATATTGCCACCCCCAAATTTTACAGTTCCTATTGTATACTCTTTTGCAAATCTTTTACCTACTGGACGCCTAACATAACCTCGACCGTCGCTGCAAACCATGTTAAATTTACTTTCATCCGACCACAAAACTATTTTCCAATTTTCAACCTTCCAGTTTAAGTGATCTTTAGCGAACTGTAGGCGATCTTTGACGTGCCTGGGCTTAAGGAATGGTTTCTTTGCAGGTCTGCGCCCATAAAGACCTCCTTCGTTTAAACGCCTTTGAATCGTTCGTGTGCTTACGTTTTCCATGCCTGTTTGCAGACGAATTTCAGGGGCTGTCAAATGTGGATTCTCAAGAGATTTTCGCACAATTTTTCGATCAGTACTAAAAAATAAAATGTTAAACATTAAAATTAACATTAACATTAATATTATTAAGATTAAATATTAAAAAAAATAAAATTAAAGGAATATTACCGCTTATCCGTAATACGTGGACGACCACCTTTCTTAACGATCTTTTTGCTCTTTTCTCGGTGTATAATTTTATGTATTCCACCTTTTGACATCTTCACATGAGCTGCAATTTGCCCAATGGACCATTTTTCTTCTTTGCGCAAACGCAAAACCAAGCTTTCAATTTTTGAATCAGTTTGACGAACCATTATAGTTTAATTTTTTTAATTTTTTGATGTTAAACAGAATAATCTTGAGAAATTTAAATGATTGTAAGTTCTTAGAATACCAAAACCACATGAACGATTTTTAAAAGCACTGATTTCGATGTGAATATAATATAATTTGCAAAGAAAAAGGTCAAAAATTAGTCCCTCGTTAGAAAGATATATATATATATATATATATATATATATATATATATATATATATATATATATATATATATATATATATATATATATATATATATATATATATATATATATATATATATATATATACATATATATATATATATATATATATATATATATATATAGAGAGAGAGAGAGAGAGAGAGAGAGAGAGAGAGAGTAGACCGGGGAAATGCCGACACACGAGGCAAATCCGACACCCTGCTCTGTAGTTGTATTTTGTGAGTAAAGCGCTGTTGTATAGTATTGTATAACTTACGGAGCGTTAGTTTTCGTGTTGTCCGCCAGGTAGCAGCACTATACAACCGCGCTATATATATATATATATATATATATATATATATCAAAAAATTCGAATGATCTGCTCAAATACTATCGTTTACCAAGATCAGAAAGTGTACAAAAAACCTATATGAAGTTGTTTGAAACAAGTTTATAAAAAGAGAGATTTAATACAAACAATTTGCCAGAAATACAATTTGCCAGACATTATTATTTCAGTTAAATAATAAGAAAGAAGGAGCATTTTGGAGCCATGCAGTTACTAAGGTCAATATTTACAATTTCAGTATTAAAAAGTTATCTATTAATGAGAAATATGCTATGCCTTTTATACCATCATATGTTCTTTGTACATCAGTATTTTCAGTCTTATTTCGAATGATATTAGTGACAATTTTGGTATTATTTTTAAAAGTGATAGAAGAAGTTTCTTCAAGTATTATTTTAATTTGAATCTTCTGTGAGTTTATTAATATAAAAGTCAATATTTTCAATTTTAGTGTTATCTATGTGAAGTATAATTGGATCAAATAATGAGGTATTAAAACAAATATAATCTGATAAAACAAAGGCAGTTCTTTGTGAGTATTTATAACATAAATGTTGACAGACAAATGGTTCGCGTTCAAATTTCAATTTCATTTGTACAAAATAAATACGTTACAACTAAACAGCCATTTCTTAAAAGTGTTATTTCAATTTTTAAACAATGATACATCTGTTTAAAAATAGTTTAGTTCTGGATATGCTGATATAGCAATTGTCATCTTTTTTATTTAGGACTCAGTTAATTTTAAAAAATGATTACACTTTGTAACTGTTTTGTGCAAGAAAGAGCCTAAATCTTTTCTTTTATAGTTTTCATTGTATTTAGTATTTTATCATTATTGTGTTTTAAATAACACAAAAATGAAAATAAGTAAACACCAAAGTGAAAGTAAACCCAGTACACAACCTACTAGAACTAACAGGACAACTTCACTGTTCTATTTTAGAAATAAATCAATCAAAAAGTAAAAACAACTGATCTCAAATAGTCAATATATAATTTTATACTCATAGGCTTAATGCATGTAACATTTAACCACGAAACTATTTTATTTTGCAACTTTGAAGCATTTTTTATGTTTTTTCAGGAAGACCAGTTCCCTTCCTTTTTATGGTCACAATATCTGTAAACGATATCTTCACTAATTTTCTTATCGTAAAGCATCTTGTTTGATGACCATTCAGCTGTAATTTTAGGTATTTTAAGAGATAATTCATTAAGAATACATGTTTGCTATTTAATAACAATATTCAACAGCCTATTAGGCTTCTTTCTTTTCTTTTAGCTTTAAAAAATGTAAATACATTTGCATTTTCTTTCGCAATTCCTCGAAAGTATCTTTTTAACCATTTAGGTTTTTACTTATGATGAATTAAGAGCTTATGATGAATTAAGAGCTAATAGTAGCAGCGACAGTATTGTTTAGTTGATTTTTTTTAATAACAAAGTAACCATCTTTACTTTTTTCCCTAAATCAAATTAATTTCGAGACCAGGCCTCTGAAATGAATTTGGCTAATAATATTCAATGCACTTCTCATTGAACTTGTGTTATCAGTTATAATTGAAATTATAACTGACAACACAAGTTCATTTATCACTTCCTAATTCTTCTACAAACTTTAAAATACCTTCAACAATAGTTTTCCCTGTTTGAGAAACACCACTAGTCTTTATAGATTAAAAAAAAAAAGGTTGTTATGATAACATAGTTTACAAAGTTTTATGGAATTATGATAACATAGTTTACAAGGTAATCATTTCGTATATTTGACCAACCATCACTTGTAATTGAAAAATAAGGACTTTCATTTATCATTTTTAAGCCAATATTGAAATACTTTTCATACTGATTCCTCAGAAGAGTAGTTCAAATAGCTTTTTCTGATGGCATATGGTTTAAATAAGCCGGTCTCAAAGCACCTATAAAGTTTTTAAAAGCTGAAGACTTTATAACATTAAATGGAATTCCAGTTCGAAAAACAAAATTTGACAATAATTCATCATATTGCAATTGCTCAGGTTTGCTTAATGTGTCCATCCAATTTATTATGGTAGCATTTTTATTAAATTCTTTTGGAATATCAGATCTTCCACTTTGTTGACTTATCAAATTAGCCACCACTATGTTGTTTACTTATACCAACTTTATTACTTACAGGTTTATCAAAAAAAATCTGTTTTTCTTCATCAGATATACCAGAATAATTAGCTCTTTTATAGCTGCATAATTTATTAGACGACCAATAAACTTCAATGCCACAGAGAATGCATTTTAGTAAAAACATTCCTGCTTTTTAGATATTTTTCAATACATATTTTAGCTTTCATCTAAATCAATGTTAAATAACAGTAAAACGTGACTTTTCAACTCAGTGAATTAATACTAATTCAACAACAACGTGATAATTTTATTTATTTTAACACATAACCAACACTTTTGTTGTTATATAAAACTTATTTAGCTCTAAAAGACTTAATATTTTATTTGAACTTTTATGTAAAATTGTTATATTTACTTAAAAACTAAATGTATATAAAAATGTTAAATTGCTGAGCATTTTGAGGTGCTGTAAACTAAACTTCAATTTACAGCACCTCGAAATCTTAAGCAATTTAATAATTTTTTATACATTCAGTTAAGTGAAAAAATAACAATCTTACATCAAAAATACTTTAAAGTAAAACACTTACTTTTGATATAAATATATATATTAAATGCTTATAGTAAAACATTTACAATAAATGTAATAAAGATATAAAATATGAAAACATTTGATTTAAGAACATCCACTTAAGTAGATATTTTAATTTTTTAAGCACTTGCGTTGATCCGTGTAGAAGTGACCGGTAACTAGATTTAAGCTACCGGTAGATTACCAGTAACTTAAGATTTTGAATAAAGATGCAATGTATCAGAAATGTCTTCTAAAGAAAATCGTGTATTGTTTATTTTATTTAATAAAGCTACTTGATATAACTTGCTCGCTTAGAATCTATTTCATTATTAATAACATAACTAACAACATTCTCTAGTTGAAAATAATATTTTATAATTCCTTTGATTAAAAAAGACAGTTTAATTTGTAAAAGTTGGCTATATCCAGTAGAATAAATATCTCCAGAATCTTCTAAAGTTATATGTATTGAAAACTTAGGTACAGGTACAATGTTCATATAATATTATATTTTTTTCTTTTTCAACAAGTTAAATTTTTTCTTCACAGTTATTTATCATTGACTTCAAATTTTTTACAATTGAATTAAATTGAATAGCGTCCATTTTTTTGAAGTTTTCGAACTCATTAGGTAATCTATTTCTTTCAGAGCACATTAAACCAGTGACGTTTCGTTTTCTAGACATTATTGGAATACAAGACACTGGTATACCTTTAAAGAATGATGGAGGATGCACTGGAACAAAACTACCACCTTTGACTTTTTTTAATTCTGCATTTTAGGCCAGTGCTGAGCACAAATTCGCTTATAATCTGTAAACACAAAGTTTGCATTTGGAAGTTTTTTTAATCCATAACTCGCGACTCTCGGATTTAAAGGGAGATCTATACATTGTGACATAAAAATTATCTTTTATTTTTGGTTTGTAATTTGAAGAGCAACCATAAACGCAGCATTAATTAGGTATTTTACGAGTTTAACTATAATAGTTTAACTCAAATAACCATAACCTCATTGAAACTATGCTTCTCCGTAAAAAAGTCGGCCTTCGCTAATTTTACGGAAAATAAGCTTTCGCGGCCTGTTAAAGAAGACCTTGACATAAATAAATTTAAAAAGTTACCAAGTACATTTAACTTAAGCTTTTCTAAAGTTAATATACTTTTCATTTAATTGATAGATTAGTGATTAGGATATTTTGTAATTTCAGAAATAGTTTTGAGGTAAATTATTTTATAGTAATAACTGTCTAAGTTTAGCCTTAAACTTACTTAACATTGTAAGAGTTTTGGTCTAGTTGTGACTATTTAGTTTTGTAAGTCTAGTTGTGAATATTTAATTCCATGCCTTTGGTCCTCTAATTGAAATTGAAAACCCAGTTGCCGCAAAATAACTTTTGGGTTGTATATAGGTGTTATTTGAATATTAGGTTAAGTATTTATTCTGATTAGTTTTGAATAAGGGATTAAATGTTTTTGGAATAATACTTTTATTAATTTTGAACATAAAAATTAGAGATGATAAATATTTTTTTGGAAAATATTTAGTAAATTTAACTTAATAAATAAAGTTTGGCAGGGTGTATAGTAGCCACTCATTGGATATAATTCTGATTGCATGTTTTTGCATGTAAAAGAGTTTTTTTGATTTATTTTTATTTTACTACACCATGCAATGTTAGCGTAATTAAAATAGGAGTGAATAAAAAAAAAATATAAGAGTTTTAAACAACTTAAATTTTAAAATGGTTTTGCCTATAACGTAGACCAAGGGTTGTATATAGGTGTTATTTGAATATTAGGTTAAGTATTTATTCTGATTAGTTTGAATAAGGGATTAAATGTTTTTGGAATAATACTTTTATTAATTTTGAACATAAAAATTAGAGATGATAAATATTTTTTTGGAAAATATTTAGTAAATTTAACTTAATAAATAAAGGTTGGCAGGGTGTATAGTAGCCACTCATTGGATATAATTCTGATTGCATGTTTTTGCATGTAAAAGAGTTTTTTTGATTTATTTTTATTTTACTACACCATGCAATGTTAGCGTAATTAAAATAGGAGTGAATAAAAAAAAAATATAAGAGTTTTAAACAACTTAAATTTTAAAATGGTTTTGCCTATAACGTAGACCAATGCTTTTTCATATTTTACCTTCAATATTAATTTTATATGATCTCTCCATATTATATTTTTGTCAAGGAATACTCCTGGAAATTTTAATGATACTTTCCTTTTTTTTCGCAATTGTTAATACAAAGATTTGGAAGTTTTAATGGAATTTTGTCTCGCTCATGATTTAATCATGAACTAGACAAAACTCCATAAACAAAATCAAAAAAATTATTTCATGATTTTTTTGATTTTGTTTGCTTTAAACCAATCAGCAAGGTATAGTCTGTGTTTACAGTTTTAAATAACATTTTTATATCATTGTGAGCATAAAATAGATTAGTATCATCTGCAAACAAGATTGTGTCTAATACATTACAATATTAAACAGCGGTCCTAATATAGAACCTTGTGGTACTCTACAAGATATATTCATGTTGTTAATTCTTCCGTAACTATGAGAAATATGTTGCTGTCTATATGACAAGTAGCTTTTAAATCATTTAATGTTCGAGTATTTTTTTTAATTAGGTTAATAAAATGTAATAATTGTGTCAAACGCCTAGTTGAGATGAATAAAAACGCCTATAGTATATTTGTTTTCATTAAAAGATTTAAGAATATCATGAACAAGATGAACAATTGCCTGATCAGTAGAGTGACCTTTTTTGAATTCAAATTGTTTATTATAAAGAATGTTATTAATATCTAAGAAATAGTAGAATTTTTTATACATAATATGTTCTAATATTTTTGAGAAGGATGGTAGTATTGTAGTTGGTCTACAATTTGCGATACAAGTTTCATATTCAGATTTTAAAACTGGTATCACCTTTGCAATTTTTAGTATATCAGGAAAGATTCCTTGGTCTATAGAAAGACTGAAGACCGTCCATAAATTACGTAACGCAAATTTCACAATAAACAAAACAAAATAGATCAAAACTTTTCCTTCGTAGAGTCTTAATTTAACTAAAAAATTAAATTAGCCCATTAATTTTAATGAAGATTGATGCGCAAAAGAGCTAAATATCTCCGACTTCTGTTTTTAAAATATTTTTCGCGATGCGTGATTTTACGACGATCTCCCATTTGTTATAATTCAACAATTAAAAGTTGTGATTTGTTATGTTGTTATTTGTTATGTAAAGTTGTTATTTAAAGTTTTCAAAGCATACATTGATCAAGGAGTTTTTCCTGATCGATTAAAAATAGCTAAAATTATTCCAATTTTAAAAAAACTAACAGAACTAATATTAGTAACTACCGCCCTATCTCCGTCCTTTCTAACTTCTCAAAAATTTTATAACTTTTTCTAACTTCTCAAAAATTATTTTCATAACAACAATTGAACATTATTGTTATATATATATATATATATATATATATATATATATATATATATATATATATATATATATATATATATATATATATATATATATATTATGAAAAATCATTTTGTTTTAAAAAAACTGAACATAACTGAACATGCAATTATTCAGTTTGTACGCAAAATCTTCAATTCTTTTGAAATTTCTCAATTTACATCTGGCATTTTTATTGATCTATCTAAAGCGTTTTATAGTGTAGATCACAATATTTTGCTCCGAACACTTAAACATTGCGCAATAAATAGCAGAGTTTTACAATGGTTTTGAAGCTATTTATCAAATTGAATTCGATTTGTCTATTATAATAATAAAAATCAAAAAAAATATTTTGAAATTTTATCGAATTTGTTAATATCCGGCGGTAATCCGCAAGGTTTTATTCTAGGGACACTTTTGTTCTTGACATGATGACATTTATAAATCTTCAATGTTTTTAAATATCATGTTTGCAGATGATACCAATTTATTCTCACTAATAATGATATTTACCAACTCTTTTCAACTTTGAATGATGAACTGCAAAAAGTATCAAATTGGTTTAAATGTAACAAATTAACCCTAAACAAAACAAAATGGATTCTCTTTCAACTTCTCTCCAAAAAACGTTGCTCACCCAAAAAAATGCACAAATTTTTATAAGAAAATTTAATAAGAAAATTTTTAGGTGTTTTTCTTGACAAGAACATCACATGGAAACAACATATTAATAACATTTGCGCTGAAGTGTCTGAAAGTGTCGGAATTTTATACAAGGTCAGAATATATTTAAATAAAAAAATTTAATACAACTTTATTACTCATTTGTTCACATTTATATAAATTATGCAGTTACTGCCTGGGGTAGTACAGGCAAAAGTAAGTTAAAGAGTCTTTACCGCCGTCAGAAACACGCTATGCGCTTAATTAATTTTGCAGCTCAATTCTCACATATTTACTAGAATATTTTTTATTGAAACAAGAATACTCAATGTATACAAATTAAATATATTTAATGTTTTATGTTTCATTTATATGTGGAAAACCGATTTATACCCTTTAGTTTTTAAAAGAATTATTTTTTATACCCTTTACCTAATACTCAATACCAGCTAATGTATGTATTAAAAACAAAGGATGTGCTAAAGCAAATTTTTTCCATTTTCTATCTTATTTTTTTAGGTTAGATCTAATTAATTGATAATTAAAAAATACATATATTTCATATTTCATATTTTGATAACATGTTAGTGATGTCTGTTTTTTAAGTTATCGTCGTAACAAATAGATTATAAACCAATAGTACATAAAGAGCGCAAAATAATTATGGAAACAATGTTATCTAACTCTGATCTGCTTATATTCATACATTTTTCTTATTAACTTACTGTTTCTACTGTTTTAGAAAGAAAAAAAACTAATCAAGATTGTTGGTATGTTGTTCAAAGTTGTTATTGTCAACTTCCTTTTTCTTATCGGTAACAAACGTAAATATTTTAATTTATAATGAATTTACAAGTACCGTTAAAAATGTTTTATTATGACTTTATGCAATTAGTTTTTTAAGTTATTTTTTTAAGATAAAAAAAAAAGAACGGAGAAGTTTGCATTATGCTTGCTCAAATAACTGAAACTTTTTAATGTATAATGAATACATAATAGAATGTATATATATATATATATATATATATATATATATATATATATATATATATATATATATATATATATATATATATATATATATATATATATATATATATATATATATATCAGTGGCGGATCCAGCATTTTTTGATCTTTGAGATGGCTAACTTCGAGACATGGAGCTTACTCCAAACATTTATATGTTTCTACTTATGTCAAATAATGAGAGTTTGCAAAAAAATGCGATGATTGGAGGCTGGGAATAAAAAAGCCCCAAAACTTTTGCTACACCTGCCCCAAACGTGAGAGCAGCAAGTTGATAAAATATTTTTTTTATTATTTTTAACTAGACTATTCATCGATAATTTTTAAGTTTCATAGTATTATCTCTTAGCGTTCAAATATTGTGACCATATAAAAATTACAACCCCCTCAAATTGAGGGGGGTTTAAACTTTAGATGGTCATAATTTTTAAACGCTTAAAGATAATACTATGAAACTTAAAAATTATCGATGAATATAAGTTGAGAATAGTACAAAAAATATTTTATAAACTTGTTGCTCTCACGTTTGGCGCAGGTGTAGCAAAAATTTTGGGGCTTTTTTGTTCCCAGCCTCCAATCATTGCAATTTTTTGCAAACACTCATTATTTGACATAAGTAGAAACATATAAATATTTGGAGTTAGCTCCATGTCTGGAAGTTAGCCATCTCAAAGATCAAAAAATGCTGGATCCGTCACTGATATATATATATATATATATATATATATATATATATATATATATATATATATATATATATATATATATATATATATATATATATATATATATATATATATATATATATATAAATTGAGAGTTTAAAATATAAATAAATGGTTACGTATTTTTAGTAGTAATTATACAGGTCAAGATGTTTAAAAATTTTTAAAACTAAAGTCGCGTAAGGTTTAGAAAAAAATTACATTACTTTTCTTCTCTCATTTTTTTAATAGTTCTTGAGGTTTCTCCAGATAATAGATAATTTCTTGAGGTTTCTCCAGGATTCAAAAAAATTTGATTTTTTATTATTTTAAAGAAATTTTAGAACTGTTTATTTTCACTGGCCACTGGTTGGTCCAAAGGTTATTTTGCTTTAAATTTTTCTGTGACTTTTGTCAATAAAATTTTTTTATATTAAAGTTAACTTAATTGAAAAATTTATTTCAATAATTGAACGAATAAATTTGAATATTTTTATTGCTTTCCAAACTTTATTATTTATATCATCTGAAATTATCAAAGTTCTAATTTAGTTTTATTTACAAAAAGTACAAACAATTAAAAACGGTCCAAATGGTCCAAAAATTGAATATTGAGTAATAACTAAAACAGTGTAAATTACTTTAAAATACAAGCACTGTCAAGTATGTAAAATATTAGCACAATCATGAGTTAAGGTAACAGTTTCCAAAATACTTGAGATAAAACGAGGCTAAGATATCAATAGCTGTTTTATGGTAAGGAAGCGTGTCTTCTTCAGACTTGCTGGTTCATGGCTGATCTAAACTGATTTTTTTTTGAAAACTCATATTCACAATTAACTTGAGCTCATGCTAGCGTTAAGATGTATTTATATGCTAGGTATAGATTGCTATATGTGTTAATCTTTTATAGCAAATTAAATGTACATGGAATGCAACTTTTACGAACATTTTTGGTATTCTAGTTCAGTATCATCATCTTCTTTAACTCCCTCATCTTCATTTTCATTATTAAAATCTAAATTGAACTAATTTTGTTGACTTGCAATATTGCTTCAGAAACGTTCAACATTTTTGAAAATTTACCTTCTTGAATTTCCAAAAACAACTTGATGTTGTCACCTGCAGACAACATCATTTTATTATATGAAGGTGCAAAATAATCAAATGTAGTCTTCTCTCGATATAAACACATCGGCCTCAGTCATTTGAGAAATAGATTTTGACATAAATAGTCCAAATTCTATTATTTATCTCTTTAACACTCTTAAGATCAAAATATGCTAATGTTTGAAAAAGTTCTTCTTTTTCCTTACCTATTTTTTAATGCCATTTTTAAATTACCAAATAACTCTGAATACAATTACTGTGAATGTTGATATTTGATCATTTGGACTTGATCCAATACTAGTTTTTTTATAGTTAGTTACAATTATAGTTACATTCTTATATATTTTAAATATTAAACTAAGAACTAAATTAAAACTAAAAGTTTTAAAAAACAGCAAAACAGAATATAAACATAAAAATGGAAAAGAAAAATTGTTATTTTTTTATACATCAAAAAACAAAATGCTACCGGTTTAGTTTAAAAATGTTTTCATACTATTTGTTTTATAATCAAGGTTGTTAACTTTCAAAGATAGTTAACTCATTTACCATGAAAAAAAATTATGGTTTATAAATATTTATAAGTTTATGTTAAAGAGTGTTACTTAAAACTTTTATCTGCCTAAAAAAGTGAAAACATATTTTTGAGACACAACGACTCCATCCACTTATGTATTCAATTAATCACAATACAACCACCCTCGATAACCACAAAAAAACATGTTTTTAATTAGCATCACATTTTAATTTAATGATATATGAACATCAAACAAATTAAAGAAACTATTTTTTTTTAATATATAATTTATAAAAGGTAATTTTTTCAAAATTTTTATTTTATGCACACGAAATACGATAAAATAGACCAAAATTATTCTTTTTGAACCTATTTTTTTTATTAAGAATTCACAAAAAGTCTCAAATAATTTATTTTCAGTCTTCTGAGCCTCTTCAGAAAATTAAATGAAAAAAGTATGTAGCTCAATGACTTTATAGCAATTGGATAGCATGAGTACAGATACACAATAAGTAAAAATATTTCCTAGATGAAGTAGTAAATTTTGAAAAATCATTATCATATAATTATAAAATAATGGTTAGAACAACCTAAATTCTTCTCATTTAATTTATATCTCTGCTTATTACATTAGCTGAGACATTGTATTGCAAAAAAAACGCCTAGCTGTGTTACCGTTGTTTGAACTAATCAACCCTTTTTTTTTCTTTTTTCTAATTTAGCTCAGATTTAAGAGTTGCTGAATATAACAACATTTTTTTTATCTGCAATTTTAGTTAGCCATTTTTTAAATGCCTTATATAAGAGATAAGAAAAATGAGTAAAATTTTATCTAGATATAAAAAATAGAAACAACATATTGCTAGATTTTATTTTCAATATATTCAGAATAGGTTTTTCATTTTGATTACAGATGAACTCCACACTGCACAGCATTGATAAGATATAGTTGCTATAGAAATGACAGTTTAGGTTTTTTTTTCATTTACTGTTTTGAAATTAACAATGAATGCAAAGGGTATTGTTATATTTTTAATATATGTTTTGATGGATGTTTATTAAAATAAATCATTATGGTTTTTACTCGTTTTCTGCAAGAACTAGCTTTTTTAATTCTTTTCCTGATTTAAATCTGAGAGGCCTGCAGTATCTTTTTTTATTTAGTTATTTAGTTACTCTAAGTTAAATGCTCTTCCGCGGTACTCTACGATAACACCTAACAATTTTATCGGAGAATATCGCGGAAAATTTGCATTTGTGGCGCATTGGTTAGAGTTCTGGCTCAGAACCAAGAGGTCGGAGGTTCGACGCTGTCATTATGCGTCATCAACTCTAACCCATTCAGCGACATTGGTATGGAAGGAGGAGTGAACTTTTTAGATAACTGCTTATCCGCGGTGGACTTCTGGGAGCACCTTAATAACCAAAAAAAAAAAGATTTAACCAGATAGTTTACGCCTCCTTCGTTACCCATGTCACTTATCTGGCATTGTTAAAAAAAGTTCATGTTTTACTTGTACACTTTTACCATTTTTATAGTTATAGACGGCCGCAAAGAATTTATTTGGCTCTTTATTTCATCTACAATGGCTTTAGTTTTCTCGGGAACAGTTGCTTTATCAATTAATTTGATAGGCACCAAAGAACTAATAAACAAATTTGCATCAGAAATAAGTTCAGATTCCTCTGGAAGTTTCTGCTTGTATTGGCTTTGGCCAGAGGAACCATAACAGCCCCATTTACTATGTAAAAGTAAATGTTTAAATTCAATATTGTACACGAAATCTAAGGTCAAAATTCTAGCTACAGTGTGATCCAATAAATCTTGCAGTTCCATAGTTTTCGCATGGGTGTTCTTAATTTCTATTGCAGAAGATGCTGGATAGCAGGTCAGTTTAATTTTTTGAATTTTACAATATAGTGGGAATATGGAACAGTTTCGTTCATTGGAACAGTTTCGTTCATTATTCACCTTCCTCATGTACAAATATTGTGCTTTTGTTAAATCTAAATCAATAAACACGCTGAGTGCTTTTTCATCCGTTAGTATATTTTTCGGGCTTGCGTTTTCCATAAAACTCGATATTAGGTTTTTTTGTCTTTATCAGCAATCCTTAATGATTCCACAAGTTTTGCTTCTGTTTCTTCTCCTATTAAACGCCTGAATGTATGTATTGAAGATTTGCTCGAATCCATATTCCTTAAGTAACATTTTTTCTTTTTTTGCTAGATTCTGACAAATCTCCATTAGACACGCACGGTCTTCCGCGTTTTTCAAAAGAAGTAGATGGCGTGGAGTCAGTAATTGCCTTTTCTGAGTTAGGTAAAGATACACAATATTCAGAATCCAATCAATCACTGTACTTAGATAAAAAAAACTTACTTTTACCGTGACGCCTGTATCCATCGTTTATTAAACGACGGAATAATGTGCCTTTGAATATCACTAATGATGAAACACAAGTCGTCCTCAGATAGTTGATAATTTTCTTTTAAAATTTTTGACAGTGCCTCAACTGTCCTACCTCCATTAATATAGAAAAGCAATAATTTACATTTCGAACACTTTAAAGTTGTCATTTTAACAAGTCACAAAAGTAACGTACGTAGTATTCAGTATTCAAACGTGTCGGTTTAATTTCCACTGTGAATTTGTTTTACTGATATAAATGTTTCAACTCTTTATATATTGGCAGTGTATATTCACCACAAAATGAGTGCAAAAATACAAAAATGCCATGGTATCAATTAAAAATTGATAATAAATTAAAAAATATATATTAGGCTATTGTTATGAATAAAACAAAATTTGAAACCACGATAAAAAGCGGTTTTCTGTTTTTTTTACTTATATCACTTTTTCCCCAATAATTTTGGAAACCGCACATATCCGCAGCTGATTTTAATAAATCAATTTTAGAGAAACCTAAGCTACAAATCAATTATAAAAGAAATGCGTGGGTAAGCGTGGGTGACTGCCTAAATTATCGGTGAACTTTAAGATTTTTTATTTTCTAGTTCAATCAATTATTAGTAAACTGAAATCTCTACATTATAGTAAATAAAAAAAAATTATTAAACTATTACAAAAAATAAAAAATAATTTCTGCAGTGAAATTGAAATTTGAGCAAAAAACATTTATGGTACGTTTTTGTAGTACTATTTTCCACTGAGCGTCGCTCTAATTTCTTTCTTAAAGTCACGGTAGTGATTTCTGATTGGTTAATTTTTATTTCTTTTATTTAAGGAATGCATGCCTAAACCAAAATCCTTTATCGATGTATGTGCCCTCCACTGCACCTATCCCTAAATCAGTCGATGTATGTACACTCACTGCGTCTATCGCTATATCAGTCGATGTATGTATATATATATTTACAAATATGTGAAGGACTCGATCCCGAATCGCTGCGGGAGATGAACCAATGAGATACCACTATGCTAAACGTACAATGTGTAGCTGCAATTTTTTTAAATTTGCACAAATAAAAATTTCAAAATCAAACAATAATATTTGCAGCCGTGACTTAAAATAAACCAATCAAAGTTACTACCGTGACTTCGAGATAAAAAATTAAAGCAACGGTACCGTTGCGCTAGCCACAACAAAAAAAAACAACCCAAAAAATATATTTTTATTTTTATCGTCTTTGTTTAAGTTTTAATTACAACAATAACTTTTTTTTCAAAATTCAGTTTTAACATATAACATGGCTCCCGGAACACTTAAAAATCTGGAGGGTCTAAAATTGGTGGTTCTATAAATTGTTTTTATATATATAACTACGGTAGTCGGTAAAATGCTAGTTCACATTTTACCGAACAACCTATAACTACTTATTAAATACATTTTTTTTATACATAATAGTTTTTTAAAGGTTATCGCTATAAAATGCGGGTCACGGCCCCGCAACGCTGGAGACTATAGGTCATACTATATTTTAAATATATATTACACGTTTTCTTAATATTTAATAAATTTATTACTAAAACTTTCATTAATAATTTAGTTAATAGTATTTATATTTTTTTACTGTATATTAAATATAAAAATCATTTATTTTTAATTAGCAAGTTTTCCTCATCAAAATGAAGAAAAGCTTTTTCATGATTTATTTGAAACCAATAACTATAACCCTTCCGTACGACCAGTGGTTAATGATAAAGACACAGTAAATGTAACTTTTGGATTGACTTTGTGTCAGCTTGTGGATGTAGTATGTAATTCTTTTTAAATATAGATTTTATTTTAAATTTGTAGGTGTTAATTTTTAAAAACGATTTTTAATGTTCGAATAGTTTCTAAAGAAATGAGTGAGAGATACCAATAAAATAAATACCCCAGAAAAAAACTAAAAAAAAATACCAAACTAAAAAATGATTTATTATCTCGTGCTTATGATTCTAAAATTGTCTTTTTTAATAGTAGTTTTATTTAAACAATGTGAAATATTGTAGTTTTTAGTTGACGTCTTGTTAAACATTATATAGAAGGAGCATTAAACATTATATATAAGAGCATGGTCTTCATCAAACAATACAAACAACTTATAGATGCAAACAATTATAAAAGCAAAACAACTTAAATCTAGAGAAATATTTATTTATATATTTATAGTATTAATTTCATATCTAAGTTATGTCTTAAGAATATGTAAAATTAACACTCATTTAATAAAATGACTTTAAATTGTATTTGATGCAAAACATAAACATGAAATTACAAAGAGAGTCAAAAACGTTTCTTAAAAGATTTTTATATTAGCTTTTCGTTTTTTATATGGACATACCTTTCATAAATTTTTGAAAACATTTAGCGACGTTCCAAAAATTTATAGTTATTATATTATATACAATAAAAATTCTAAAAACCTAGAAATTTTTTGTTGAGTTTGTTTTCACAGTAAAAGTTCTAAACCGTTATAAATTTTGAAAAAGCTAATTAAAAACTTTTAATATATATAGAATTGTTTTATATATGTAGTTTTTGTAACTCAGAGTTTACATTATTCTTTTTTTTTTTCAGTATTATTATTTTTTTATTGTTTAGCAAGAAAAAAAGGAGTTGCTAGTGTTAAGTACTTTAGTAAAGCAGGTATTACTTTTATATAATAACTTCATGAACGAAAATTTGAAAAAATTATAATTGTTTTATTATTTTTTTTTTTCAAAGAATTTTAATATTTAGATATGGCAAAATCCATTTTTAAAATGGCATCCTGAAAAATATAGCAACATTAGTGTAATACACATTGATCCATCAAAAGTTTGGAAACCAGATATTGTACTTTATAACAAGTATTTTTTATGAAATGTTTTTTTTTTATACTAATAATTTAATTTTTTTAATAATTTTTTTAACTTTGGCTTTTTACTTATTTTAAAGTTTTTTTAAAAATTTCGTTTAATAAATATTTTTATTTTTTAACTTTTTTTTTTTTTGATTGTGGAATATATAATTTCTATTTGGCTCTATTCAGTTTAGTTAACTACGATTTTAAATGATACATTGTTATTAGTGCTGGAGAGGACAGATTATTTGGTGGAAACCTTGAGACAATGAAGAGCCGCATTATATTAGATAATACAGGGGTTACAACATGGATAACGCCTCTTATTTTAACAAGTAAATGTGATATGAACGTGAAGTATTTTCCTTTCGATACTCAAAGATGTCCACTTAAATTTGGAAGTTGGACACATGATAAGCATCGCTTGAACATCATAAATGAAAGTCGTTCTGCTGTTCTTGGTACTTAATGTCATAAATTTAAGTTTTTTGATTGGTTGTTGATGAATGAGTTAATTTTTGTGATTAAGTATGTGTAAAGGATGTACAAATAACGTCCTCCACTTTGCAAGAAATACTTCATAGTTTTTTGGTGGCAAACTTGCGTAAGTGCAAACTAGTTACCTAAAATTTATCATTTTTCACCAGGTCATACAAGCTCACAGCATATTAAAACAAGGAAATATAGGATTTAATTCAGATTTTTTAAATTGCATTTACGAAACGTACGGTATGACTATAAAGGTTGTATAAATGTAACTTAAAATAAAATTTAGAAAACATAAGTTATAGTTAAGAAATCTAAGATGTCGATGCGACAGTAGGAATTGTCTTTTACCAATAATATTCTTTTACAATTCTTTACAATTGATACCGACTTATGAAACATAGCAAACATCCTCTTATTGCAAAAATCTGCATTGAATAACTATGATAAAATTCCCAATTGAGTAGGGGTGCACAACGGCAAAAATATTTTTTTCAATGTTTAATCTTAGTTTTATTAAAAAGGATTAACTGGGAATTGATCACTTTGTTCGTTAAGTTACATTTTTGTTAAATAAAAATTATTTGGTTACCCAATTCACTCACCGCTTTTATCAAAACAGTATTATCCAGCATTCCCAAATGTTTACAAAGGAGTACAAGCACTCATACTTCAAAAGAACCCACAAGTTCTCAACCTGCTATGTAGCGTTAATAATATTAATCTTAATGTTCATTCCGCTGATTCTTTCATAAAAATATCCTTTTTTACCCGGGTTAATATTTATTTATTGCAAAGTATTTTTACAGGTTTCAAGAAATCTTATTTTGCAAATACACCAAAATAAGTAAAGCAGTATTCCTATTGAGCTCTAATAAGTTAAAAATAATCTTAACAGGTTAATTACGCACTTAAAAATACATAGCGATATCAAAAATTTTTATAGTAAAAGCTTTATTTGATGAAAAATCTTGACCGAGACAACTGGTTTATGCCTTTATTAAACCTCATAAACTCAATAATATGTACGCATCGAGGCTGCAAATTAGTTTGTTAAGCAACGCAGTGAAATTTTTGTATTTTTGCTGATGCTTTGTAATCTTGAACTAGTTGCTAACTAATTGAATGAATTCAAGTTGTAATCAATTCAGTCATTTGAGTTCATCAACTTGAAAAACTTTTGGTTCAAAGCTTTTCAAGCAGCATACATTGTCAGTGTTTTATTTCAATCAGAAAACATCTATTTAGGCGATGATAAGATGAAGCTTATGAAGACTCTTAAAGCACTTTTTTAAGTAAGTGAGTTGAACACCGCCCTCGCAAACCTGCGTGAACGAAGAGGAAGAGAAGCTTATTAAAATTATCCACCTTCAAAAATCTCTGCAGTCAATCCTTTAAATCAAAAAAAATTTAATACTTTAGTTAAGTTATTGGGTAATATCTGGTAGATAACTAAAAGACCTAGAGCCTAGTCTTAAATTGGCAAGGATTTTTTATATGCATATTCAAGACGGTTCTTATTTCCACCGCCAAAGAAGAGCGGTTTAATTAAGACAATGGTTAGATTTACAATCAACTTCAACTGGATCATTAAGGTATTAAGGCATTTTTATCGAGCACGACTTTGCAAAAACTCTGTGTCATTGCAAATGTTGTCATCGTAAATTTCGTCATGACAATCAAAATGATTGTCATAACGAAACATGACCATATGATTCCTGCGGAATTATTGCAAAACTTCTTAAACACTCTTTTAATAACAGTCTGCTAATATGGCTTTTAAAGTTTTATAATTATATATTTAACAATGAAGCGGTTCTAAAGTACTAATCAACTTCTATAATTGTTCCAATTGTTTCAAGCTAAGTTCTGTACAGTGTTAGATAAAGGTTAAAGTTGTTATCATACGTCCTAACGTGGACGTAGAAGAAAACATAGTGTCAATTTTAAAAAAGTTTTTTGAATTCTAGAACATCAGCGAACAAAGAATGATGTGCAAAAAATTGATAGTGGATTGTATTCCAAGAAGAATCTTAGTCTTTATATATTAGTCTTTATATATTAGTCTTTAAACTAATTGTATGAACTATTAGTTTTGTACACTTTGTTTTTCTAACTGTAATTTGGGCGATAAAAAGAATAAATATATAGACAAAAGTCCAGAAGGTCATTTTTTTCTGAAGCAAACTGTAGAACAAGATTGAAACCTCTGTTACTGGCAATATTTAAAAGTTTTCTAATTGTGGCTCTTGCTTCAACGTATACTAATATCAGTTTGTGGCGGCTTTCTGTAGTAAATTTCGTGTTTATCTTGACGCCAAGTTTCCTACCCATCCACTTCCGCATTCTTGTTAGCCGGGTTTGTTGTGAGTGAGAGATTGAGTATCTATAGTTTTTGAGGTTAAAGTTATTATTTAGTGTTGTGGGGAATTTATTATTAGTTTTCTAGTGACAAATCACAATTTTTGTTAACACTTTATTATTGTGCAACTGATGGAAATGTAGGTGTGCTGATTGATGAACAGATTAAAATAAACTAACATTAAAAGTTGAGGAATAAGATTATGGTGCTAGAATAAAACAATATTTGGATGCAGAGTTGAATATTCGCAAAATTTTTTTACTGTTTCAAACGGACTACCTTGAGTTGAGAGATAAATGAAAAATGTTATTTTTACTATAGGTACTTTAAAGAAAGCTTCAGATTATTATTCGGGTGGCCACAAGCTGATGTATGCAGTAAGTATGAGAATTTTAAATCAAAACTTAGAGAGACCCTTGCTTAAGTGACAATGTAAAGCGCAATTTTGTTGCTGAACAAATAATACACAAGCGCAGAGCCAAGAATTTGTATATGGAATAATAGAATATGATTTAGAAAGCTAATGAAAATACGATAGGGCTTTATTTTGGTTACATGCAAAATTTACCACTTCAAAAGAACCTGTACAGGAGGTGTTCCATATGTGCCAGCTGTGGTTAAATGTATTTTGGGTAAATTATGAAAGCAAAAAAAGACTAAAAACGCTTTTTTCAAAGAGTTTACACACCAAATCAGTATGCTGGTATGATTTTTAAACCAAGTTATTTTGGTTGCTTTACTATTCACCATGCAAAAGACGACATGATTGACGCTTTAAATACTTGGTGGCCACATTTTTACCAGAGGAACGCAGATGTGAAGGAACCTCTGGGAGGGAAATTCGAAAGAAAGATTTCTTTTAGTAATAATAGATTTATTACTATATTAAAAGAGCATTCCTTTTAATATAGTAATAATAGTAATAGTATATGAGTTGCAAATAGGATACAGATCCTATTAAAGTCATACAATGACTAAAGGCAACTATCTATTGAATTGTTAAGCATTCGTTTGAATTCGTTCGTTGAAGAACAGTTAGTTATTACATCATTGAGTGCATTCTAATGCTTAGCAACACAATTACAAAAAAAATGATATTGTGGATCATAATTTCTGTTAAATTCTTGTACAAATTGTTCTCGTTTACCACGTCGAGCTGGACGAATGTTCTTGGTACTTAATGTCATAAATTTAAGTTTATTGATTGGCTGCTGATGAATGAGTAAAAGTTAATTTTTGTGATTAAGTATGTGTAAAAGATGTACAAATAACGCCCTTTACTTTGCCTTACAATTTGATACTCGGTGGCCAATAATTTACTTCAGATGGGAATTCAGATGTGAAGGTAATCTCTGGGAAGGAAGTTCGAAGGAAAGATAGTATATCTTTTAAAGTACAAAGAGTTTTACAACAAAAATACTGACCGAAGAACAGTGGCTATTAAACATCTTATTAACGATTTCAGCTCTTTAATGTTTTTATTCAAAAAATATTCCGCAGTCCGGAGATCACAGATGTCCGACTTGATTTTTTTAATGAATTTAAATATAAAGATAATATGCCTTTTTAATAACAACCTAATATAAAGATAATATGCTTTTCTTACTATTTATTTTATTATTTATAACCTATATAGCATATAGATAACCTACATAACATATATAGCATATAGACAACCTATATAACATATATAATATGTAGATAACATTATTTTTTATTAATTGCTTTTCAAAATCAATAATAAAAAGTCAAAAACCTTAAGTTGATGATTTTAAAATGTGAATTTTGCTTTTGTCTGAAAAAGGTGTTATAAACTATATAAACATTTATATATATATAAACTTTTCAAAAAATATCCTATAGTATTTCACTTTTTATAACTTTTTACATTATTAAGTTTACACGTAGCTAATTTCGACGTCATTTCTTTAGACATACTAAGAACAATCTAAAAGAGTTCCGGTATCTTTTTTCCTTGAAAAGTTCCAGTATCTTTTTTTCCAGAAAAAAAAATTATTCTTGTCCCGGGGCATCTCAAAAATCATTAAATAAAAAAGATTTATCCGTGTTTCTTACTGATGTTTTTGTTGCAAGAGCTGGAATAGAACTTTGAACCTCTCAATTCTGAATTTCGAACAACTGCGTTATTGTTGCTTTATATTTCAATGAATTTTCAACATTTGATGATAAATATTAATAGTTACTTGACAACCATTATTTAAATAATGAATAAGAAACTATTTATATAAATTCCAATCAATTTTACAAGTGTCGCATCGGATCCAATAAACCAAAATTACAGTATGATGAACAAATCAAGCGCTAAAAAAATTTGAAATTTTTAATCAAACTAAACCTTCATCGATTAGGTTTCAAACATTTGAAAAGTTTATTTTAGATTCGGATAACTCTTGATTTTTAAAACTTTGCTATATATACAATCATACATGAGCTATTTATATCAAAATATTAAATAATGTTTTTTGCTTCAATACACAGACCCTTAGTGGACTTTACTTATTTTTTTTTTTATTTTTTTTTAATGTAGTAAGAAAATGAAAATAACAACACCATTTCGCATAATTCTAGTGTCTTACCAAGTTTTTCTTGTTTTTACCACTTTTATTTTGTTCTTGTTTTTACCACTAGTTTTCACCAATTTTACCACTAGTTTTCACTTACCAATTTTACAAAAATACTTTTTTTGAGTTAAAAGTATTTGTTGTTATATTTTCTACTCGTCAATAAAAAGCTAGTATTATGTTGTTAAATGGAGGAAACGATTTTGTGCATAACCTTATAGGTGGACTTTTGGCATTTTTATCAAGGTGAACGATATTAACAAAAAAACAAAGACGAAGTTAAGAGTTGATTATTACATTATTATTTACATATTGATATAATAGTATAATTATCATTTTAAAAATGCAACGATACTTGTAATAATTAATAAATAAATGTTTAACTTATTATTTTTTTGAAAAAAAAACGCTAATTTTTTTAAGTAATATTTTTAGAAAAATTTGCAAATCATACTGAGTGGTATTTAGTAAGCGCAGACGCTCTCAGAAGTGAACAAAAATATATATGCTGTCCCGAACTTTATCCTGATGTTACATTCACAATAGAATTACGAAGAAGGTCGTTGTTTTACGTATGCAATCTCATATTTCCGTTGATTGTAATTAGCTTACTTCCCATTCTATCCTTCATTCTTCCTGCTAGTTCAGGTTCTTGTTTTTATTTAAAAAAGCTTATTATTAGTGATATTTAACGGTTCATTTTACAACCAATATACTATAAACACAACAACCTTTTTTTTAATAAAATAGTTTACTAGGCTTTTAAACTCAATGATCACTTATATTTATTAAGACATTTTTTAAAATTATTATTTAGTATAATTATCATACGATTTGATTATATAATTAAATTATCATATAATCAAGAAACACAATATAAAAAAACATATAATATACATGTAAAGTTGTAGTGCACAGATCAGACAAGTGCCAAGTCAACTTAAAAAAAAGAAGAAAGACTGGAGAGAGTGCAAAAGCAAATGATGTTTATATAGTTTCAGAAGTTCAAGACTGGCTAGACTAAACAAAACTACAATATGCGGCGATAGATTACGGGTTAGTTTTGGCTTCAAATATTTGAATTTTTAAACATGTATGGTCTATTTTATTATTTTAAAATAAGAGTTCTGTGGGTGATTGATCAAAACAAAGTTAATTTTGTTATTATGGTAAGCCGAAACTACTTAATTACTGAGCTGTATAAAAATAGTGTCTCGCCAAAGAAGACTATGGTGCAGTTGGGCATGGCCAAAAGCATAGTTTATGCCTGAAAATCTTCAAAGTAGAAGAAACACAAGGCAAGGTTTATTTAGAAACTTTTTTTGTTGTTGCGGGGATTAACCTTTTAAAAAACTTTATTTGATTTGATACTATATTTTACTTTGTGCATTTGTATTTTTGTACACAAATATTTTATTTTAAACAATTTAACGTTTTTTCTTTGACTATTATAATCTTTTTTTATTACTTATTTGTTTGTTTGTTTTTCTATTTTTTGTGTGACAAACAGTAGTTCTAAATAAAAAAATCTAAAATAAATACAGGTCTTTCACCTAAAGATAAAATTATGTCAATAATCCTGCCTACATCTGAAATAATTTCTCTAAATTTTGAAAGTAAGCTATTTGGTCTTTCTACTACCCTGCTACTTGAATGAGTTTTTCTAGCATCGTTTTACTTGAATATTTTTCTGATATGGACACTTTCACACTAACTTGTTGTTATATTTATTATAGAAAAGGAAAAACTTCAGAAATATTGTGGAAACTAGTCATATGCCACTACTTTTATTGTTTCAGGCATAACAGATTTTCATTTTTTTTTTTAGATTTTTCCAGCTAGCATCTCAAAAACTTAATTTTGCATATATTGAAGTTAGATGCAGAAAATCAGAATGATATACAACCTCGAATTTAACTCATGGAAGTTAATTTACAAACTGTTTTAATTTTTAGATAACTTAACAAGTTGGTCGGTGTTGCAAAAACCTCTTATAAACACCCATGATTTATTTTTTTCAAAAATCCCCTTATAACCAACCATGTCTTATATATAACAAATGAGTTTAAATATAACAAGTAAGCAAATAAATAAGATGTTTAGTAGCGGTAAAATGATGGAATACTCAAAATAGTGTCCTTTAATGGGTGGTTATCATAATTGATTTGTTTACCATATGCTTTAGGTTTTAGCTACGTAGGACGATAAAAAGAAGCAATCTTAACAGATGCTAACTCTGCAATCAATTTTATATATGGTTTTCATGAGAGGTCAGTAGCGAACAATAATACAAAAAGTATTTATATCATTGATATAGAAATGTCGACAATATTGCAATTGTTATTTGCATTAAATAACTGAGTTGTGTTGGAACTAAAATTCAAAAGCCATTGCAAGCCCCAAACTGTTACAAAAGTGAGATCAGATTTAAAATCAGCTGTCTGTTCTAAGTCATAGAAAAGAGAAGACTTATTGTCAAGATCTATAAAGGAGTATAAAGTTGCCAAGACATTAGTATAAAGTAGAGTAGTCAGCTAATAAAGCCACTTAAGATATAAGATTGTGAGTGAGATCGATGATGTAAATAAGAAACAAAAAAGTACCAATGAAAGAACCTTGAAGTATCCGAAAATTTACTTTAAGTGAAGAAGGGTATTGACTTTCGGGAATGACTTGAACACTGCACTTAAAAAGAAATGATTTAAAAATCTCAAAAATTCTTTCAGATGCTAGAAGAAGCAATTTTACGAAGAAGACCAGCATGTAAAACTTTATCGAAAGCTTTAGATATTTCATGAGCATTAGTCCTTGCTGCTTGCAGGACAATTGATGCAAAGCTTCGGCTTTACATATTATTGGAAAGAGCATCAATACAGTATTTTAAAGATGAAAAGAATTATTAAAATCAAACAATTAAAAAAAAATTATGAGGTTTTAAGTTAAGAAATTTGAAAATATGGATTTTTTCAAGAAACTGTGGTCAATATTAAGTTTTTTTAATTCATTTGTTATAACTTTATCATTTTTTGTCAAAGTTATTGTAATTTAGTATCAAAAAATAAAAGCAAGAATGGGCTATAATTCTATATTGACACCTAGTCATAGGAAACCCTCGGAATTAGGAAAAATGAGGTCGGCAATAATTTGCCGACCACAATCTTTTTGAGGTCGGCATCAGGTCGACAAAAATTATTTGATACAAAGCTCTAACCATAAAACATTAAACCGAGGTCGGCAATTTTTTGCCGATCTCAAATACTTTCAGGTTGGCATTGCCGAATGCCGACCCTAATTCCGAGGGTTACATAGGGCATACCCGGAGGTAGTGGGTGCCACCGACTACAACTTTTACAGCCAATAAATGGATTTTTTTTCCATAAAAGAGCATTTTTTCATTGTAATTTGTAAATTTTTTGAGAAGTTTTTATGATTTGCTCCCAGACCACGACCGAGAATGAGAGGTGTATCTTTGAGTTAAAGGTGTATTAAAAATTTAATACTTTATATTGTAGAAATTAGTGTAAACAAATATTTTACCAAATTACAAGTCGCATCAGCGTATTTAAAATCTCAGAGAAAACACTCTTTGACCTCCTTCCCTCTAACCTGTAAAAATTTAAAATGTTTCGAACTGCCCATTGAGTTAGTTTATGCCATGACTTTTAGTAAATGATTAAAATTTTAAACACCACTAATAATTATATTTAGTAATAGACACCATGTGTATGTAAGTCAGAGCTTATATTGTATAACCTTATACTTACTGTCTCCTCCTTTAAAGGAGACAGTAATATAAAATATCTTTTATATTGCCAATTTAAAACACTTTCAAAGTGTTTTAAATTGGCAATATAAAAGATATTTTATATTGCCAAATCCATTGAAGTTGGAGAAGGAGTCGGAGTTGTACTCTGAAAATTTAAAAAATATAAATAAATATATGAAAAATTCTTTGAAGGTTAAATATTTTGTACATGCACGTGCAATATCGAGAAGTTTTACTATTAGAGTCGGAGTCGCAATTTAGTTTAGCGACTCCAAGTCCAACTCTGCTTAGTGTCGCGACTCCAACTCCTCGACTCCAACTCCACAGCCCTGGTTTAATCGTTTAAAATTTTTCAAATCATATATTAACTCTTAATTAGTTACGATTTTCAATTTTATATTATACTAAAAAACGTGTAAGTTTCTTACTTTTATTTAAATATCTTGTTTATCTTTCAGTAGTTCAAAACATTAAGACTTTTTTATTTACAACGAGAAATATTTTATACGTTCATCTTTCAGCAGTTCTCGGTGACAAAACCCTAGGGCTTTCTACGAGTTGCATCATTGTTTAATTTTTTATTTAGTAACAATCTTTACCTATAACTGTTTATATTTGTAAATTTTATGTTGCGATTTTTACAGAATATTTTAAAATTTAGTAAAGAACATATTAAACTATGTTTTTATTTTTTAGGTGAACGAATATCCTTAGTGTTCACTATCCTTTTATCTTTAACTGTATTTATGACAATTGTTGCAGGTATTATTCCTGACACTAGTGACTCAGTGCCCTTAGTAAGCATATTTTATCTTTCTGTATTGTTTGAAATGGTAATCATGATACTAATATTGTGTTACATAATGACTCTGCATCATAAAGCTGCTTGTGATCCTCCTATGCCTAACTGGATGCGAAGGTATTTTGATTTGCATTTTAGTCAATACAATTTTTCTGTTTTTTAAGCTCTTTTTTCTCTTACAATTTTTTTACTTTAAAATATAATTATAAAACTAATCATAAAATTGATATGGTTTCATTTTAATATTGATATGTTTTCATTAGGTACGTTCTCAACTGGTTATCTTTTTTGCTTCATGTTAATGAAAGAAATTTATTGAAAGCTCCAATTGAACATAAACTTTTAGAAAAACAAGATTTGCTTATACAGTTTATGAAAAATATTGAGAAAAAAACATCTGGCGCTAGTATTAGCAAAAGAAATAGCTTTGACCCACAAAGTGAAGTCTCTTCAAACATACCTGATATCTTTGCTAAAATGGACTCTTTTAAGCAGGCAATCAGTAACAAAGAATGTGAAAGTAATATTTTAAAAGAATGGAAGATCGTTGCCATGACTTTAGACAGATGTGCTCTATTGTGTTTTACATCTTTATATCTTTTGCTAATAATTGGATGTTTTTCTTTGTCACCAGGTTACGCACCCTAGTCTTAGTCATAATTACATACAGTTTAATAAATATAAAAATTTTTAAAAATTTCATTTTTTCAATTTGTATATTCAAAAAATTATCTAGAAAGTATATTCGAATCTAATTCAGTTTTATTATATGTATATATATATATATATATATATATATATATATATATATATATATATATATATATATATATATATATATATATATATATATATATATATAAAATCTGTAATAGAAATCTTAGTTATTGATATAAAACATTTTAATTTTGAACAGCTTAAGGATTTAGAACCACGGAAAAACTGGTTAAAGAGACAAAACCTTTTTACATTTAAAAAGACGAACTAAATTACAATTTTATTATGTTATTGGTTTATCATTGTAAAATTCTAAAACCTAAATTTTTACTAGCGATGAATTCAAAATTAGGACATTCAATGCATGTTGAGCATGTAAATGAATATATCTCTATAAATCTGAGATTTCGATTTGTTTTCACCAAATTATCTCAAAAGACCGCTTTTCTGCTCAATGGCAGAAAAGCAGTCGTCTCAGATGTCTATTACAGATTTTTTACATGTCTATTACAGAACGCTATCAATCTCTTCATCCATACTTTACTTTTGACTAGATTAGTCAAAAGTAAAATCATTAAACTTAGGTAATTTAGTAATTAAGTTAAAAGTGAGAATTAGTTCTTTTTTTACACCAAGAAAAAATGAATTACAAAAAAACATTTTCAACAAAAACTTCCTTTTTTTTTGAAAATGTTAATTGTTTAACATGCGTTGTTTTAAATATTAGCAACAACGCAGGTAATTTTATAGAGAATTCCAAATCAAAGAAAGTCATAGAAGTGACTAAATTCTAGTTAAAACTTTTATTATTACTATTGAGAAAATTTGTAGATTTTTTAGTTGTTTATTTTTATACAGTTGTGTTTTGTCCGTTTGTCAAAAATAATATTCAAAAGTTTTTTTAACTTTACTTTTGTTATAAGTTGATTTGTCATTTCAAAAATTTTTAAAATAAATGGAAAATAGTTTAATGATGTATGATTTAAATTTATAACATAAAAAAATTCTACGGTTTTACACAATAATCTACGAATTTTTTGCGTTTGTTTTTGTCAAATTTACAGTTTGGTAAAAAAGTAAGCGTGGCAGCGCTAGATGGAAGTTAAGAAAAGTTCGTAAACTATATTTAAAATTAGTTTATTATTTTTTGTTGTAGTGTTTTTTGAAGCAACTAATAATTAGATTAGAATTGTATTAATAATTTTCTAAATAAGAAAGTATTTTTACCGGATTTAAAAAAGTTATTTTATATCTCTATATTTAAAATATAGCAATTTGTTTTTAAATTCAGCAAAAATACTACAACATAAAATAAAATTCTAGAAAGATATAATAAGTTGCTTACCAACTTGTTACGTACTTAACGTTCCTAAGAACGTAACCAACATATAGCTAAACGGGGTAGAAAAAGGTAAAGTTCAAACAGATTGAGTAAAGATAAGTCGTGAGTGCGTAGAGTTTCTTTAGAACTTTGTAAAGTAAAAATTGTTTAAAACTTTGCTATTTATACATAGTATTCTTCCTAGTATCCTACCAAGTACCTAGTATGAAGGATTTCACAAAAAAAAAAAGGATCAGTTTACGTAGACTGTGGTTTTTGTTGCGATTACTTCTTAATGATTCGAACAATTGTTAGAAATTTTCCCAGTCAACTTTTAAGAGAGTAATTCAGTTCAATTACAGCTTTCAAAGGTTACAACTACATTTCATAAAATCGCCAATTTGATTTGCCGCTGGAGTAATTATACTACTAAGACTGTACCATAATTTTAAACGATTTTCGGCTTCGTTCTTCCTCCAACTAATCTATTACAACTCCTTGGTCTGATTCACCAACTTTTCAAATGCCTTAAAACGTTCGAAAATGTTCGTGGGAGAATGGTAAAGGTATCGACATGAATTTGAAAATTTAAAAAAGGAAGCAAATAGTGCAGTTTTGGTTACACTAATTGCTTCCTTTTTTAAATCTTGTACCATCAAACCTGAATTTTTAAAACTCGTTATGCGAAGAAGAAGTGCAATTTTAAATTAAAAATTTTTATGTCCATTTAAAAGAACATATCTTGATTATTGCACATCAAATTTCATATATTTCCCTCCAATACATTAAACTTGTCCCATTTCAGTGATTGTTTTTTTTCTTTTTCATTTTGACGTTTGTTAAAATTTACAACTAAGAAATTACAATGATAGAAAATCTTGGCCAGCGCAAGAAGACAGACTTTTCTAACCACCGACTCCCGTTACATAAGTAAATAAGTGATATTTTGCAAACAATCTACTAGCGGAGTAATTTAAAAAAAAAAAGAAAACAAAAGTGAGTTATTTTGTTTTGTTCTTTTTATTACATTTTAAATGAACATTTCGTTACAATACACTGTAAAATCCACGATTCTTGTTTTAAGCAAAAAAAGACTTAAAACAAGAAAAAAAAGACTTGTCCGCCACGTAAGCATTTTTTTTCTTGTTTTAAGAATTTTTATACTTAAAATAAGAATTTTTTTTCTTGGTTCAAGAATATTTTTGCTCAAATAAAGATGTTTTTTTTTGTTTTAAGATTTATTTTTATCAATAAGAATTTTTTTCTTATTTCAAGGACATTTTTGCTTAAAATAAGATTCTATTGTTTCAATAATATTTTCCTTGAACGGTAAAACAATATTACAAGAGTATTTTTTCTATGGAAAAAATGAAACATGTTGAAATTAGGATGATATAAAATAAGAATATTCAAAAAGTATTTATACATTTAAACAAATCTCATCGTTGAAATAAAACTTGTTGTTCTTTGGAATGTCCAGTTATTTGTAATGCTTGTAGCGGCAATACTCCTCCCATAGGCTACTCATCTGACTCAAACGAGTTTCTGTTGAGCTTTTATCTTTATATAAAATATGACGTAAGCGTAAAATATAATGTAAATTGTGTATGCCGTCATGACAGGGGCGTCATAATCCATGTTCATTACATAGTGTATTCCAATAAGTCCAACCACGGCGTCAGAAAATGAAATACTTCGTGAAATAATTTTTTTTGCAATGCATAACGATTGCCTCGTCTCCATCGTCTGTTATGATAAGGATTTATTTTATCTGAAAATAAATTTAACAAACTCAAATCTAAAATTTAACATTAACATCTTTTCATATGTTAAAATTTTAGAAATCTTTACATTGATATATATATATATATATATATATATATATATATATATATATATATATATATATATATATATATATATATATATATATATATATATATTTATATACATACATGCTGATTCAGGTGAGCAGTGTGACATCATACCCAAAGAGCCTGCTGCTGGGGGCTTCAGTACATACATTGACTGACAAATAGCCTGATTAGCAGCGGAATGCTGCTACATCGAATGAGGGTTTGGCATGGGGCAGCAATCTTTTCATTCATTATTCTTCGTTTTTTTCTTTTTTTCCCAAAAAAAGCCATATCGATTTAGATAAGCAAAAAAAGTGAGCAAATGCTTACATAAATCTACTATAGTAGATATATCAACCCTCGGAATTAGGAAAAATGAGGTCAGCAATATTTTGAAGACCTCAATCTTTTTGAGGTCGGCAAGAAAAGTTTAATACAAAGGTCCTTAACACCTTTTAGGTTGGCAGTTAGGTCAACACTGCCGAATGCTGACCCTAGTTCCGAGGGCAGATATATATAATATCGTTAATTATAAGTACAGTGAAAATTCACTGTACCTACAGTGAAAATTCACTGTACCTAAGGATGCGTTTTTTGATAGGTACGGTAAAAATCTATTTTTTGAATATTTTTGAAAATTTACTTTCATTTTCCTAAGTGCGCATGCTTAAAACAACGAGTTTATTTAAGAAGAAAGTTTTAGCAGAAAGAAGGGTTAAGAGTTTTAATAAGAGTTCAAAAGATTAAAAAATGGAGGATATTTTCATAAAGAACTATAAAGATTTTGATGAAGCAGAAAAGTCTGTTTATGAATATTGTAGACTTAATTTTCACCCCGTTAAAATTGATTCAAAAGAAAAAGTTGAACATTACAATAAAAAAGTAAAGGAAGGTTCCCAGATTTGTTGTATTCCTCTTGATGCTATGTATGGTTGTAGGTGAGCCCAATATAATAATAAATAATTATAGTATTGATAACACCAGTAATAATAAAGTAAGCTGTGACGCAATACAGTTCTGTCACAGTAATCGTCACAGCTTACCTTATTATTACTGGTGTTATCAATACTATTGTATTTATATACATTTTATTTATATATATGAGTGTACACTCATATATATATATATATATATATATATATATATATATATATATATATATATATATATATATATATATATATATATATACATATACATATATATATATATATATATATACACATATATATATATATATATATATATATATATATATATATATATATAAATATACAGTATACATAGTATATACCAGGGTTGGAAAAAACCCGGTTTTTAAAAAAAAAACCCAGCCCACTGGGTTTTTTTAAAAATAGCTTTTTTTGCTTAGAAAATGAAAGACATAATCCCTATTTTGCATTTAAACTATCTTTAAACATTTAATTTTTTCAAAATAATAATTAAAAACACATGGTAATAGTTATTTTAATTTATTGAAAAGAGCTTTTACAAGGAAAATTTAATAAACTGAAGAACTGTAAATAAAATTCTCCTTACATAATTTTACTTTGTTTGAATATTACAATAATTTTCAATTCTTGTCAGCTTTTCAGATGTTTTTGACAGATTTCCAGTTACTGCAACACTTCCTCTGGGATCATCTAGAATAATCTAAAACAAATATAAATTACACTTAAATAATAGAAATAGAATTTTTTTCAGAATTTAGATGGTTATACTGAAGTTAAAAATGATTTTTCCTACTACTTACCTACTTATTGATCAGATTCGATATCATCACAGGAACTGCTGTCAGCTGCTGAGCTATTGTGAAATGATTTGTAAATCTTCACAAGTTTCATTGCCTTATCTGCACCAAGACGGTTCCTGATCTTCGACCAGACAAATCCAAAGTTTGAAAACCATCTCTCAATTGAGGCTGAGCTAGCAGGACAGGAGTGTAGAGAAGCTAGAAAGCTGCAGAAATTGGCAGAAACCTCTTTATCCCTGATTTGAGATCTAGTAACCTTTCTTTTCATGATGTTCCACCATTCTGATGGAGAGATAACCTTAAGTGATTCTGAGAACATATACTTGGGGAACACCTCCCTGTCCTTCAAGTTAAACTTGTATAGTAAACCCAAGAAATCAGGGTTCCTGTCCTCTAACCATTGTTCTGCACTGTTTTCACCATCATTATCAATGAAGCTTTTGTAATCATCTACATAGCGATGGTCAGTTATATAGGCCAAAATATGAAAGGGTTGTACAGCATCTTGAAATCTCTTCTTTATTGCATCATAGTATATGGATAGCTCTTCATCCTTTATCAATGAATACCAGATATGAACTGCGTCAGAGAGATGACAAGAATCACTCTGCATCTTGTCTAAGGCAATCCCCAATTTTTTCATTTGACTAAGAAGACGACTTGCCTCACGTTTGATGGCTATATTCTCAATTATTCTTCCAATATTGTCTGGAAAATCTTCCATCTTCTCTCCATAGATCTCCATGTAGAAGTTGTAATTTTTCTGATATGTCTTAATGCAGGCAACTTGAGAGTTCCGGTGTGTTTCATTTGGCAGCCGAGGCATACATCCACCTTTTTCCTTTAACAAACCATGGGCCACATGCACATTTCTAAAATATTTCTGAACTTCCACAACCTGTGGAATTTCAGAATAAATAAAATTTAGAATTGTTGAAAAAGAATTGCAAATGTCTTTCTGTACCAAATTCATATAGTATGCATTACAGCCATATGTTAACATATCAGGATACTCTTGTTTGATCAGCTCTTTCATTTTCTTCATCTTAGCTTCATTGTCAGTGCAGACAGCAAATACAAACTTATTATAATCATTTTTTATGCTAACTATAGCTTCATTGACAATTTTGAAGCAGTATACTGCAGTTTTTTTTTTTGATCCTGAGTCAACTATGTTGTACAGATAACTCTTTTTTCCATCATAAAATGAGTGAGCAATTATTGGGTCAGTCTGAATACTAGACCATCCATCTTGACAAATTACCAACGTGTCTTTGGTTTCCAGTTCGTTCTTTATATAAGCTGACAGATCATCATAGACTTCATTTAATAGATCTCCACCCAGTTTCTTTCGGCTTGGTGGGACATACCCAGGACAAAGAAGAGAGCAAAGTTTCTGAAACTCACAATTTTCCACTGAATTAAAAGACATGTTAAAGCTGAAAAAAAAACCGGGCAACTTGCTTGTATATGACATCTTTCTGATCATTTGATGTTCTAACTACAAAGTTATTTAAGTTACTACTTTTAAACCTTTTTGCTGGTGTGGAGCTGGCCATAATAGATCCTTCGGAAATTGAAGTATCTGACTCATTTGAGTCTAATATTGCTCATTGAGCTTCCAGGTCTTGGTTCTTGTTCATCAGTGTCCTTCTTTCTCTCTTTACACTTCTCCAAATGAATATGAACTCTTTCAATTTTTCCACTAATCTTCTCTGAACAATGGTCACACTGAACACTATTTTTGTCCCCTTCTATCTCACTGACCTCCTTCCACTCCCATCCTTTCTTCCTTCCACTTCCGAATGGCATTCTTATAAAGATTTTTTCTGAAAAATACACATTGCATCGAAATATGCAACTTAAATACACTTAATGCTACACAAATAATAATACTGTTTGAATAAAAGTTTCTTGAGTAATTTGTAAGATAGAACACAGGCCTGACTTTGATATGGTTGATGAAAGCCACTGAGATCACTGAAAGTATATTGTAAAAAATACTTAAACTATTTTTTTAGAAATATTTCAAAAAGATCATGTCTTTTAAAAATTTTGATTGTTATTAAATACTATATTCTGATCATATATGGATATCCTCTTTTCAATAGTAATTACCTTTTAATTAGTCATAATTATGTTTAAATGTTTTCTGAAATAAATAAATCACAGAAAAAAAACAAGCAAAGAGAATCCTTTAAATAAAATATTATTTTAAAAAAACCCGGGTTTTTTTGGGTTTTTTTAACTGGGTTTTTTTGGGTGGGTTTTTTAATGCCAACCCTGGTATATACAGTATATACAGTATATATAGTATACACATATGTGTATACTATATATATACAATATTAAATATATATATATATTTTTTTAGATTATTCACCTCCCCAAGGCCCGAGGAGGGCCACTACAGTCGAGGAGGCTACTCATTTTTTTATGTTTTTTATTTTTTAGTTGTTATTCGTGGTGCAACTCTCTCTCAACTCTTTAACTCCAAAACACGAACCTTGCCAAGCAAGGCCGCTGCGCAGAGAAACTAAGTTGAGCGCGGTACTTCCAGGGATGTGGTGGGAGAAGAACTCTGAACCTCTTGCTTACAAAGCGAGCGCTCTTACCACTACACCACTACCACATATACAGTACTTATATATTAGTATTTATATATTGTTAATATATAAATTATATAACAACCATATAAAGTTTATATATGATAAGGATGTGAGAAAATTTTGAAATTTTAAAATAAAAAAATATATGCCTCTAATTTTGAATTTTCTAAAAATATTAATATTATCTTAGTAGGTCAAGTATTTCAAAATTTATGGAATTTTTAAGTTGTGATTTTTAAAATATGGAGAAGCTATAAAAAGTTGGACCCAAATTTTTTTTTTTGCCAAAAAAAGTATATTCTTCTAAATTTGTGTCACTTAACTAAAAAATTATATATTAAAATAAAGCATAGAGTTTAGTGAACAAAAATTTTGTTAAAAATATAAAATTGAATACATAATTTAAAAATTTAAAACTAAATATAAAGTTTTATATGTTAAAACAAAAAAGCCACAAGTTCCAAGGCCAAGAACAAGGACGAGAGTTTCAAAGCCAGGGACAAGGTAAAGGACAAATCCAAGTATTTCACGGGGTAATACGTACATTTCGATCTGCAAACAACCAATCGGCATGTTTCAAAATTAAATCAAAGTTATGCACATAAGTTGTCCATAAGAAAATATATTTGAAAATAGATGTATATTAAAGCCAAAAACAAAAATACGTAAAAATTTAAAATTATATGATTTTAATATTTTAAAAAAATGTATATTTTTTTTATTGAACTTTCATACTTTTTAAATCAAAACTTTTTGATGAATGAATACATGTTTGCTTTTTTATAAGGATAATGCTTATAAGCATATGGAGGCTCAAATTTAGAAAAAATAAGAATATTTAAGCATATTGTTGAGCCTCAGCTTGTATTATATTACAGATGTTTATGAGCGCAGTTCAACTAATACTAAGATTTTCAAAAGTGCATGAAAACTATTTAATGAAGTTTTTGTGATCTAAAGCAAAATCTGTATCATAAATCTATGTAAAAATATCTATGCAAAATATGTATCATAAATCAAAAACCTATATATATGTATCGGAACAGAAGATTTTTTGTGTCTCACTTACAAAACTTACAAGATCGCACATGTTTTCAAAAAGTATTGCAATAAGCATATCTTAAGAAATATGCTTAAGAGCCATTTTCTGTAAGAACCAGACAGTTGCAAATACTAGTTTTCACCGATTTAGTTTATTTTAGCATATTTGCTTTGTATAATAGATGCAATTACAAATACAAAATATTTTGGTCTAAATATTTGTTGTTCGGCCAGGGCGGTGCTTTAAAATGCGGATAAATTTTAGTCAGTTTGCTTATTTTTCATTATGTCATACTTTAAGAAGCTGCAACTGAAACATTTTAAAATGTTTTATCAAATTATTTATAACAGACAGACACAAGTTTAACTAGAAAAATTAAAAATTAAAAGTTATTCATTGTCTACTAATCATAGCCTTAAAATACAATAATTGTAAAAAAGTACAAACTTTAAGAAGCCGTTACTATTAAAGCCAACATAGCCCACATGGATTTTTTTTACCACAGATGATAGCTGTGGATCTTATCTTCCATTAAAAAAATAAAAATGCGCGGGGTTCCCAATGCAACCCCGCCCATTTTTTTTTTTAATGGAAAATTAGATCCACAGCTATCATCTGGTGTAAAAAAATCCATGTGGCTATGTTGGCTTTATTATTTAATAATTGGCTGTCTAATGTTATTACTTTTTTACAATTATTCTACTTTCAGGCTATGATTTCTAGACAATGAACAACTTTTCATATTTAATTTTTAATTAACTAGTTTAACTTGTGTCTCTCTGTTATAAATAAGTTGATAAAATATATTAAAATAAAAATGTTCTAGTTGTAGCTTCTTAAAGTATGGCGTAATGAAAAATAAGCAAACTGACCAAAATTTATCCGAATTTCAAAGTACCACCCTGGCCAAACCACAAATATTTACACCAATATATTTTGTATTTGTAATTGCATCTATTATACAAATCAAATATGCGAAGATGAACTCAATCGGTGACCTTCAGTATTTTTTTTCCTAAAAATTGTCTGGTTCTTACAGAAAATGGCTCTTAAGCTTAAGCACATTTTTGAGCCTCTTAACTTTTTGCTTAAGCATACCCGAGCCTGTTTCAAAAAATTCAAATGCTTTTAAATATAAAAACATGTATTTTACTCTGAATGAAAATTTTAAAATCTTTCGACATTTTTTATTTCAAAAAAAAAAATTGTTCATACAATTTATTGTCTTCAAAATATTCATATGTAATTACTTTTTAATCAATTGTAATTTCCTAAAGGCAAAAAAGATCTTGCTAAAATAAACTGAAAATAAGTAATTTACTGCTGTATTCAAAACAAACAAAAAAATGTCAAGGCTAAAAAGTTTCAAGGCCAAGAGTTGTAAGGTCAAGGACCTATTTTTTGGCTTTAAGGCAAGATCAAGGCCTAGGACTAACAACTCTGTATATAATCTGTAAAAATATATATAATGTGTACAAAGTTACGCGAAATAAGAAAATAAGTGTTGAGCACCAATCCGAATTCAATAAAACTACCATGTGATCCGGAAATTTTACATATGCGAACTCAGTGTAACAATGCTTCAAATTTTCAAATTAACAAAAATACCTTGTCTGCTTGGGGAAACCTAAACTTAATATGGGCACATCAGATTTGCTTCAAATTATGAGGATAAGTAGTTTAATAAATGTTATAAAAGACCCTTTGAATTTATGAAGGTTCATTGCTTATATTAGGAGCAGTGGTTCATAGAAAAACACCAAGGATTTGTAAAATTGCACTATATTTTTTTTAGAAAAATAACCATGAAACAAATCAAAATATAGATTGATGTTTTTTTTAAATAAATAATTAATTTGTTTTATTTTGGTTCCAAAATAGCGATGAGCCTGGTTTAGCTTAATTCTACTTTTTGCTAAATCGATTATATTATGAATAATTTGATTTGAATAAATTTATTAAAATTAAAATTGAAAAAATAAATGAATAAATTATTATTACAACATTTGAATAATTGTCTATTACGACTAGGAAATAGAATGTTAAGAATAAAATGTTAGAGGAATATTTAACATATTTATTTTTAGTTTGCTTTTACAGGTGGATATGCAAACATTATGGGGAAGTAATGCCCAGTGTCTTAAAGAGAGGCAGAGGATTACGAGACAATAGTGTTCTAGTAAGTGGTTGTAAGATGGCTATTTATGTAGCTTATAAAAAAGATATAAGGAGTTATTTTATTAAGAAAAAAAATTCAGTTCATAACCATCCACATGGGCCTGAGCAATTCTTTATGTATAGTTCGGAACGTCAACCAAAAGGAGTTCTCGAACAGCAGACAATGCTTCTGCTATCTCATGGTGCTAATCCTACTCTTGTAACAGACAATTTAAACAGACATGGTTTAAAGACAAGACCTCGTGATATTTATAACATAAAGCAAAGAATGAAACTTAAAGGTTTTTGTTTTGGTTGAAACTTAAATTTTAAAATGTATGTCTTTGAGTTATTCTCTTTTTTAAATGATTAATTTTTTTCCTTATCAAACAAACAGGTCCTGCTCTTGATGAAATTATTAAAGTTCTGGAATTACCAAATGTTATATCCCATATTGATGCCGATCTTGATAGAAAAGTAGAGTGTATCTCATGGACAACAACTGAACAAATAAAATTGTTAAAAAAGTATCCCGAGTGTATCATGCTTGATGGTACCTATAAGGTTTGTATTACCCTAGGTTTGATGTGTGGCATAACATTTAAGGTTATACTTCTCCTTAAAACAATAGGTATTTAAAAAAATTAATAAATTGTTATAAATAAATTTCCTATAAATATCCAGCTTAACAACTTCTCTATGCCATTATACACAATGGCTGTTGTGGATCAAACTGGCATGGGGAGACCTGTAGTGCAGTCTTTAGTTTATCCTGAGGATCAGTCACATCTACAGCTCCTAATGACACATGCTAAGGAATGGGTCGGGATTGAAACTTTTCATAAGTCAATATTCATGGTTGATAAAGCTCAAGCAGAAATATCTGGACTACAGTCCGTTTTTCCAGGAAATAAAATATTTCTTTGTCGTTTTCATGGAGCTAAAGCTTTTATTTATCAAATTAAAAAGGGTAGATTTACAACTGACAATCAGGAATTATTATTCAAGGTTTGAAATTGTAATATTAGTGTTTTTTGTTGTTTAAAATATTTATATATAAAAGTGAGCATATAGTTGCATTTTTACAATATTTTTATAAAAATATTTTCAATAGTGAGTAACACTATTTGAAAATATTTTTATAAATGGTATTGCATTTTTTCAATATTTAACAAGGCTTCAGTGTATGCTGCATGATTACCATTAAAAATGGTAATCATGCAGCATGCACTGAAGCCTTGTTAAATATTGAAAAAAACTTCCCAACGTTATATGTGTATCTTCAAGAAAACTGGCTGACAATACCAGAAATGTTTATGGGTCACTATAGAAAAGGTCTATTGCATTTAGACAATCATACTAATAACAGACTCGAAAGGTAATTATTTTAAGAGTACTTAAATAGTATTAATGGAAAAGTCTTGTGATAGAAAAAGTTTTACATCAAACAAAACCATGATTTTTTACTAAAGCAAGACTAGATTTTTAAAAATTTTGAAGTAAATTTTTTTATTAACTATTTTACAATTATTTTTAGAATAATTAATATTATTCTGATTAGATATCATAGAACACTAAAAGATGTTGGCCTTTTGTCACGCATGTCACCTGGAAATCTTATAGATAAAATTCTTAAGGTTAATAGAGTGCAAATAGAAAAATCTAAACATGCAGACTTTGACCAGCAACTTAAAGTTAATAATAAACTTCCAGAGCCACTCAAGTTTTATTCGCGTCATGTTTCTTCTTTTATTCTTCGTCATCTCATTGAACAGTATGACAAAAGTGTAAAATCTGATTTTAGTTAATATGAGGTTATTACTTTTTATTGAATATATTCCTTTTTTTATTACTGTTTGATTTTCAATTAGGCTGCAAAAAATTTTTATTCACTTTATGGTTTTGTAGGACAGTGATTCATTACAGGTAATCCATCGTCAAACAACTTTTTATAACATAATAGACTGGGTTTGTGTCTGTGACACAAACCCAGTCTATTATGCTGTTTTAGATAAATATTACACAAATAAATATTGGTTTTTTCACAAAAGCATGCAAATAAAACACATTTGATCAAATCAATATTAGCAGTTTTTAAAGGAAAATGATAATAGTATAGGTCCGTATAATTTCATTATATAACTTTATGACCATATTTAAGTTTCAATCCACTTATGTTATTGATTGCTAAACTAAAATTTATTTGATTAATAATCAATTAACAATTTAGTAAACAAAACATGTATTGTAACGTTGCACGCAATTTACTAGTTATTGAATGTTCTGATTTTGTTTATTATTAAAGAAGTTATTTTAACAAGTTGCCTTGTCATTCAGGTTATCTGAGAAGCAAAACAAACGATGATGCTTTGATACATTAATTGCTTTTTTATATTGCTAAATTGACTGTTTGTTATAGTTCAATTTAATGAAAGAATTATTTTTATTTAAATTTGTGTACACTGAAATAAAAGTTTTTCAAAACATTTTTCAACTTACTTCACACTATTTACTATTTACAGAAATTATTTACAATAAAATTGATTTATTTAGATGAATTTCACGTAATCCTGAAGTAAACCAGGTAAGTTTTGACCAATCGCCATCTCATATTACCTCAAGTATAGAATCATTACCTCACTGTTGTGCCACATCCAAGCAAAGATTTACTACAGCAATGAGTTACCTTCAACCAATAGCCTCCTTGCTCTCTGAAATGCCACCCCAAAAATTTGAACTTGCGATTACCTGGTTAGAATCTATTAATCAACAATGCATTTCTGGTGAATGGGAACTTATGGTATGTCAATGGATTTTACATGCTTTCAGTTTTTAAATCATTAAAGAAATGCATAAGAAAACTTTTTAATTTTTTTTAGTTTCAAAGTGATCCTTGTCTTGAAGGTTTTACGTCTACAGAAGATCAAAGTGATACTTGTCTAGAAGGTTTTACACCTACAGAAGTTCTATCATCAAAAGAAATTTTAGAAGTTCAGTCAACTTCAAGTGCAGATTTTATGCCGACCCCACTTGAGTGCAGAAATAAAGAAATATCTGAAGCAGTCTCTCAAAAGCCACATACAAATTTAGTTTTAAAGCAACCCCATCGGAACCACCTGGCCGCGTAGGTAAAAACAAACAGAGACTTTTTGACAAACCTTTAAAAGTATTTGAAAAGTTGGGTTCTTTTGAAAAAGATCATATCCGTCTCTGTTGGTTTGTAGAAAGAACAGTTGCCCAGCAGGTTTTGCATGAGAGTGCTAAAATTACCACCTGCCAATTTTTAAAGCATTTATCGAATAAGATAGCAGATAAAAGAGCAAGTCTTGATGACATTAAGCAACATTTTGAAGAGGCTGCATGGGCTAAAGTTATCAAACAATGTGAAGTTGTGAGCATTGAAAAATGGCCATGTCAATCATGCGGGCAATCTAAGGCGGATGGAAAAAGTCAAAAATGGCTTCAGTGTGATCATTGTTTAGATTGGTCACATTATGTTTGTCTACAAATATCTTGCAAACCTAAAGGGTATTGGTTCTGTGCTCAATGTAAAGTAAGGAAATAGTGGAATTTAGGTTCATAACATAAAATATTAAAACATGTTTGAAATATCTATTTATGTTGCGACATGATTTATTATTTATAGTAATGGTTAATATATTATAAAGAGCATATTTATATCTAATTACATTATTAGGAGCATACTCCATATTTATTTATATTTATTTTATGTATCATAATATAAATTAATATATTATAAAGAACATTTTAATTAGCTTTCAATTAGCAATTAGCTTCATATTTCTTTAGTTTTTTTGAGAAATTGTCTGATCGTTAAAAATATTTCTTTTTAAATCGCCCTTTCGTGCTTCTGTCAAGCATTTCTTGCTTTAGTTTGATTTTTCCTGAAAAAATTTGAATTAAGAAATAACTTATGCTGATCTCTGCATATTTTTTGTTGCAAGTTACATTTTATTGTTTTTATTTTTGTTATTTATTAGCTTTAAAAAATTAAAGTTTATTATTATTTTTGTTTCTTTGGGAACCATTATTTTAATTCATATTTTAGAATTTTCAAATTTCTGAATTTTTGAATTTTAATTTAAAGTTAGTAATTCTAGAAATATTGGTATTTTAATAAATTATTAGCTTTTATTATTAGAAATTGTTGTGCTATTTATAAGAGCATCAGGCCTCGGCTGGAAGCGAGAGTTATAGCGACATTAATGCAATAACTATCGCATCATTATTTGAGCTTTGCTTAGTCATATGATACATTATGTTATTATGGAAGCAAGAGCTATAGCTCTTGCTTCCTGCCTGGGTCTGAACATTAAAATAACATTTTTTAGACATGTTATTAGGTATTGTTCTTACTTCAGTGCTTAACTTTGATAACGTTATTTTTTTTTTGATATTGCATTCAAGAAGTTTTTAAGTTTGTTGTGTAAAGTGATTTCTTAACTGTGCAGTTAATTTAGTTGTTTTTGATTTTATACCTTTTCATAAAGTCAATCAACGTGAAGTTTATGTTGGAGATTTCTTGTTAATTTTTATTTATTGGATGACTCATGATAATATACCTCGGTTAGCAGACGTTAACATAACTCCAAAGTAGGTCGATGTTTTCGCTTACCGTATTTTTTTTTATTTTGCCGCATTAACAAGTTTTTATTTTATTTTGGCTCATAAATAAATAAAACAAACGTGGGTTGACTCACACTGTTTGCGTTAATGAAAAATAATATATATATATATATATATATATATATATATATATATATATATATATATATATATATATATATATATATATATATTTAATTTTAACAGAGGTAAGAAATGTTATTTTTAATGCAAAATAATGCTAATAAATATTAGGCATTTTATTTTATAACTACTGTAAAGTAAAGTTGTCATGTTTTTAAAATTGAAAACTAATATGTTAAAATCCTTTTTTTTTTTTAGTGATGTGGGGCAAAGCTACCTTACATTGTACTTTTAGATATGATTTTAATAGTTAAACCTCTGAAAGATGTTTGTCTTTTAAATCATAAAGTAACTGGTCAGGTATAAAAACCTACAAATTAAAAGAGACAGATTTACGAAATCAAAAAATTTTAAGGTAATACTTATTTTTATTTTAAAACGTTTCTGAATTAACATCTTATCAAGTTAATATTATTAAATGAGTAATATTATTAAATGAGACGCTAGTTCTTTAGAGCAGTGCCCATTATAGTATTTATAGAAAAGAGAAAGAGACAACATTACAACTATGTAATAATGGTTGAAGATAGGCTGCAAGAGCAGGTCCAACTATGTTTACAATGCGTTTTTGCACCTTCTCTAAAAGAAAAAGGGAATCGTTGGAAGGTCTGCCCCAGATATGGCAACAGTATTCCAAACAATGACAGATTTTGCAATTAATATGATATATGGTTTCCAAGAAAGATTGGAAATAATAGGTAATCCTACAAAATAAAGGCTAGATAAAGCTAATCCTACAGATAAAGGGTAGATGACTCATCAAGTACATTACGGTTCATAAATATAAGAAGATCTAGTTGATTGTGATAACGATTAGCTGAAAAAAATTTGAGTTTTATCTGAGTTAAGGTTCACCAGCCACTGAGTGTCATGATGCAGCAGAAGTAAGATCCTTTTCAAGCTCAAATGCCCCCTTCAAGCAATCAGAGAGTGTTGGCTTCTTATCAAAACAAGAATACAAGAGCTAATATTTTTATACCCTTTATAATTCACTTTAAACTAGTAATCATTTCAAATATCTACAAAGGCAAAAAGTATTTGATCAAGTTTTAAAAAAATTAGTTTTAGTTCATTTCACAGACGTTTTTATAGAAGTTTTTGTTTATTTTATAGAGCAAAGCTGATAAATTTTAAAAGAGTTAACCAAAAAGATATTTTACAGTACTACAAGATATTTTAAGCCATTCTTGTAAATTAGCATGACAGCTTCATTGTAAAGCTATTTTGCTTTTTTTTTTTTAAATTCTTTTCAATTAAAAAGGCTAGAAAAAAGTTTTGTTTGTTTTTTTCTGGGAAAGCGCTAACAACATCTTTTGCTATTTACTTGTTACAGTGGACAATTCTACTTTGTGATGGACTAAAAATAAATATTTATTTTCCAAATTAAACAAAATTAAAAAAATTCCAATACAAACAAAAAATGATGACAGCAGAAAAACTGTTTGCCTATTGTACAATAGGCAAACAGTTTTTCTGCTGTCATCATTTATTTTTATTTATTTTTACAATAAGCGACTACATTTCAAATTTAAAGAATCTTTTTGATGTTGTCCTTTATCTTTCTTGAGCATTTCAAATGCTTTTACTGTCTTCTTAATTAGTTTCTCAGCCATTGGCAGTGATACACTTCTGGCTTGCAATACATCTAAAAGAAGAGAAATTTCAATAAGTATATCTAGCATGAGTGCCAAGTCATGTAAGAAGTATTTGGTAGACATCCATGCAGCCATTCCTAAAACTTTGCATCACTGCAGAAAAATCCATGCAGAGCAGGATAATTTCCCCACATGGCTTGTGCTGCTCTCAAACTACATGCAGCCTATCTTGGCCCTAAAACTCTGCCTATTTTCAAGATCTCCTGTCCCAGCTGCTGAGAAATACTGTACAGCTGCATTTGATTTTTGTTTGACTGGTGAAAGATTGAATATATCTTATCCATAAAGATTTTGAAGTGATTAACTTGTTTTATTTCCTTTATGGCATCATCCAAAACAAGTTACAACTGATGGTTTAAGCAATGCCAAAGTATAATGTTAGGAAAATTTTTCTTCAGTCTAACACCATGCGGTATTGGTGTAGTGGTAAAGCGCTCGCCTCATAAGTGAGAGGTTCTGAGTTCGATCCCCACCACGTCCCTGGTAGTACCGCGCTCAACTTGTTCATCCGCGCAGCGGCCTTGTTCGTCGAGGTTCGTGTTTCGGAGTTATAGAGTTGAGAGAGGATTATAACCACTATTAAGTAGCCTCCTCATCTATAGTTGCCTTCTTGGCCTTGAGGAGGCAAATAACAAAAGAAAAAAAAAAGAAAAAAAAAAAACACTCACACCTGATGATTGTCCAAGCATCACACTGGCCCGATCTGAGCAAAAAACAATGAAATTCTTTTTCAAAAAAAACCCATACCAAAACCAACACTACTTAACATTTCTACTAAACACCTGTGTATGTTTTCTCCTCCTTGTCCTTCAAGTTCCACAAGTCCCAGGAAAATCATTGGAGACAGCTCATTATCTTCCACTTTCACATAGATGATAAGAACAAGCTTACTTGATATTGTAGAAGCTTCATTGACAATGACATATTTTACGGCCTTCTTCCATAATCTTTGAAAATATTTGACCTCTAATGTCTTTTGCAGTGTGAGATACTATTTTTACTGCAGTTTTGCGGGGATGAAGGCAGAAACCTTTTTGCTAAACTATACACTGTGTTGAAAACTTTGCATGTTGAACTGATGTACTTCTCATTAGCTTTATCAATGCTTTTGCTAATGGTATCATATTTAAAGGCATCAACTTGATTTACACAAATTGCATGAGCCTTGCATGTAAAATGTTCATTCATTTTCTTTCTGAGGGAAATTTGCTGGGTTGTTTTGTTCTTCCCTGATGCTAATACTTGACACTTTTTCCATTCTATTGAAATATGTATGCTTTTCATATTCAGAGAATCAAATTTTCCACAATGCAAGCAACCAATTTTTTTGTCCTGCATAATTATTCCATCATATTTTTGTTTAAATGAATTATGCTGCTTCATACTCCAGCAGTCTGGAAGTTGTTTTTCTTGCTGGACAGTGTTGGGAGCTGAGGTGGTACTCATTTCTTCCTGCAGCATAGTATCCTGAGACGAATCAGCATTTTTCTTTTGCAGCACTGCATTAGGAACTAATATGGTATCTGTTTCTTCTTCTATCATAGCATCATGCAGGGATGCAGTATCAGTAGCAGTCTCATCCAGAGTACCTTACTTTCTGTCCAAAGTGGAACATGCTCTGCTGTCTCTTCATTTTCAATATTTATTCTGAAAAATACTAATTTAAGACTCTTTCACATTGTGGCGATCATAATGTCTATCGAACACTATCTAACATTGTTAGTTTTGGATCTCATATCGATTCAAACTATTATTTATGAAATAATAACTTACTTTATTAAAGTTGTCTTCAATATTTTGATGTAATAATGTGTAATATCCAATATTTGTAATTTTAAGAGATTATTTGTGTTTTGTCTTTGTCAGGGAAGCCATTTTTGTTGTGTGACGACTCCGAGTAATTAAATATTGCGAGAGCGCTATATTTCGTTACGTTTTCTGAGAATTTAGTAACTGGTTCGCAGAGTATGTTACTGTCCAGGAACCAGTGCGAACCAGCTGAATCCCACCACTATTTTCATCTTACCATAAAATGAAAAGAGAATAACTTGGGTTTGAGTATTAATATCATCTATTATATTCTTTTACTTTTAGCTAAAAATTTTAATCTTAAATTTGCATATTTTAATATGGAAACCATTTTTTAATGTCAACAATAAACAAAATTATTCTTACCTTAGATTTTTTTTTTCTTTCCTAAACTGTTAGTTAATGATCAATAGAGTAAATTTCAGATCTTGAAAATTACTAAATTAAAACCATTTTGCAACAGTATCCAACAAACTGTTTCTCAACAGTATCCACACTAAAATGAAATAATGTTGATAAATATAAAGAGATATTCAACAGAAAAAAATTATAAAGGTTTTGTTAATTAAAAAAAATTTACTGTGAATTTTTGTTTTTTCATTATAATACAAATCATATAGATTTGTATTATAATGAAAAAATTATTTACATAAAAAACTTAACTTGCTTCAGTTACTTTGTTACAAGCAAATGAATGTTCAGATAGAACAATGTTTTTAAATATATGTGGCTATGAAAATAATCGGGTTTTTTTAGGCATTATTTATTCTATTGCATTGTCTGTCATTATTTCTTTTGGGAAAGATGTTTCAATGAAAAGTCAAGAATAATTTATAATTAAAGTCTAAAATAAAATAGATATTAAAAATTATTAAAACTAAAAATATTAAAAAAAAAAACATACATAAAGGAAGGTTACTAACAGGGTCGCCGAGAGCCCTCACGCTGCCTGGGACAGCGCGACAGCTCTCTGCGACCCTGTTAGTCTCTGTTAGACCCTGATTGGCACCCTTATTTATCAAAATTTCCCGATATTACAGATGAAGAAAGCTTTTTTTTTTTAGGTACCTCTTTTTTATTTCATTCCCCCCCCCCCTCTAGACGGCCCTTGTTACTAATATTCTGTAAAACTAGTTTTCAAGAAAATTTAACTGAAAAACCAAAAGGAAAGAAAAATAAGTATGTAAATTGAAGCCAATTACTAATTACAAATCTATATACTAATTAAATTAGTATATGGACTTGTTCTAATTAGTACTTGACTTCAATAGACATACTTATTTTTTATATTATTTATTATATGTTTTTGTTCTAATTATAATCTTGTTCTAATAATTATTAGAACAAAAAGAAAACACATATATAATAAATAATATCTTTGTTTATTGCACAACAGGCAAGTTCAGATTTTGTGATGACTGTGACTACAAAACCATTTTCTGCATGAAGTAGTGTTTTTCTTAAGTAACACAAAAAAAAACAGTCATTTCTGTTTGGGAAAATATTTAGACAGAATAAAAAAAATTAAGGTCTTCAGGTTTTTAATAAATTGTAAATTTTTGTGTCCGGGTACACTAAACTTTCATTTAGATCTTCCTTTACATATATTTAAAGCTAATTGCATAAGGTATTAATAATTAGTATTAATTTATATAACAAACCATTAGTTTCTTACCAAGTTGTACCTATCTTGATATTTCCAAAATTTATCTTTGTTTTCAAAAGAAATATTGTTTATTTTTTCGCATTCCTTATAACATAAGTATAATATTGAGCCATTTGCCTACATATTAAAATGATTTGTAACATTGAGCTATTTGCCTACAAATAATAAATTTTTTAACCTAACTGGTATGCTAATGCTTGTCTCTATTATTCCTTTCATGCACTCCATATTTCTTTATATATATATATATATATATATATTTATATATATATATTTATATATATATCTTTATATATATATATATATATATATATATATATATATATATATATATATATATATATATATATATATATATATATATTATTGCATGAAATTTGAAATGTGTTGATGAATTTAAATTTAGATAAGAATAGTAAACAGAATATTTTACCAACTCATTGGTCCCAGCAATGAGTTAGTAAAATATTTTCAATTGAGGGCTGAGTGGGCCAAAAATTAGGGGTTCCAACCACCACAATTCTTTGCAAAACATTCTTATTTGAGATAACCACGAACATACAAAAGTTTAAAGTTTGCACAGTGTCTTTAAGTGCCAAAAGTCAAACATGTAATACAAAACAACCTAAATATTGTGACAGAAAACTCATCTGACAGAATCCAAATCATCCTGCAAAAACAGTACAGTTTTAATTTAAATTTCTTTGGAGAGCATTTACGCCTTGCATTATTATTTTTTTTTTTTTGTTAATTCACCTCCTCAAGGCCGAGAAGGCCACTACAAGACGAGGAGGCTACTTATTTGTGGTATAACCCTCTCTCAACTCTATAATTCCAAAGCACAAACCTTGACGAACAAGGTCCCTGCGCAGAGAAGTTGAGTGCGGTACTACCAGGGGCGTGGTGGGGATTGAACTCGAAACCTCTCACTTACGAAGCAAGTGCTCTATCACTGCTCCACTGCTACGTATGTTTACCTCATATTTGTAAGTGGAAAAGGAATTATTAAGTTATTTATTAAGCAGGAAAGGGCTTTCTTTGATCAAACCAAATACCTTCTATTGGATACCTGTTTTGTGATAAGATAAATTCAATAAACACTATTAAAAACATACCACCATCTTGTTGCCATACTGAGAGCACTTTTACTGGTATCTCATCTTTTTTGTACTTTAAAAGGGCACATATTTGTTTTTGTGTTTCAAGGCTTAACCACCTATGAAAGTTACTATCAAGCACATTTATTTCACCTTATGTGCAACCATATTTACTAATGACAAACCAATGGTAATCCCCATTATATACAATTTGTACAAATGGTAAAGAACCAAGAACATCAAACTTTAATAATTGTCCCAATATGGGATCTTGAATTCCATTTGCATATGGGTTAGCTTCCTTTAACATATACATATCTTGGAAACATATGATAACTGTATCAGATAACATTCGATTTTTTGAAATGTCTTTAAAATCTTCTTATTAAAGCAAAGAATAATTTTTTTCAAATAAAACCTATTTTCCTAAATAATCATTATTAAAAAAATGTTTCATTGTAAGAGAATTTGTTTGAAAAGTTTCTTTACCAGTTATTTGATCTTCAGCAACAAATGGTTCCTGTACTGGTACTTCCTGAGAGTTGCTTTCAACATTTATTTAGAGGCTACCATCAACTTGTCCTTTTTTTCCCCCACACAATTTGGATAAAAAAGTTTTTAACAACAGGTAAATGTTTATAATCATGCATACCATAACCTCAACTTAATGGTAGACCTTTCTTGCTTGATAAAGCTTTTTGAGTATATTTCAAAGTGTTTCATCTAGATCACATAGTTCTTCTGATGATTCATTAAAATAAAATGTTAAATTTTTTATGCTTGTTAACATTTCACGGACTACAGAGACCGTAGAGTTTATTTTTCTTGTGCTATCTTGATATGGATTGTTGATGTTATACTGCAAATAGTGTCATTAATTAAGTTGAAACTAGTATGATTTGCATGGTTACGTTTGAGTATATTTGATTTACTTAACACAAAATCATTGATGAATGTGTCAATATTTAAAAATGGAGAACTTCTATATAAAGATGATATAGACTCCCATCCCCATGTTGGTAAGTACTTTCTAAAAATCATAAAAAAGTGTTTGCATAGATAAGAAGATTCGAACCAATCATTACATGAACATTTTGGCATGTTCTTCTCGTCACAAGGTAAAGTGAACAAGGTAATTTTTGTTTGCAAAAGGAAAGCTATTGACTACAAATACTCCAAGATACCACAAATACTCCAAGATACTACAAATACTCCATTTGCACTTTATTTAGATCAGTGTTGTTAGCCTAATTTTGCTTCTTTAAACAATGTTTAATAAAATGATGTGGCCTTTTTATCAAGAATTCAGGTACATTAGAACTGTATTGTTTAAATCAACAATCCATTTATTAATTAGATTCTGAATATTATAAAAATAAGTAAAAATAAATAAATTATATATATATATATATATATATATATATATATATATATATATATATATATATATATATACATATATATATATATATATATATATATATATATATATATATATATATATATATATATATATATATATATATATATATATATATATATATATACATATATATATATATATATATATATATATATATATATATATATATATATATATATATATATATATATATATATATATAATAACTAATAAATGTAAACTCTATGTAATCAGGCTACAATAATACTTTTTAACATACTTACTTCTCAAATTTATTTCTCAAAATACTCTTCCATTAAAAGAGTAAGCATTTCAGTAATTGATGAACTTTGTTCCAAGACTTCTAAATTAAAAAATATATTAATAACTATATAATATATTTAATACATTTATTTGTATATAACATTGGTATAAACAAAATAAATGTAATAAATTCAGCATTTATTAAACTGAAAATGTTTATATATTACGTTACCTTTTATATTTCCGCTTTCATCATCAGAGCTTATTTTATCAGAACTGCTGAGATTCAAATTTTCGCCATATATAGATAAATCCATAACCTTTGTTTTTGTTTGCTTTAATAATCCTTAGTTTTTAACATCACGTTTCCTCGTGCAATTATTCGCTGTTTTGAATTAATTCGAACAAATAAAAAAGTTAACGGCCGCCGAAAAAATCGACCTACTTTGGAGTTATGTTAACGTCTGCTAACCAAGGCAAACCTTCTAGCCACGCACTGGCCTACAAAAATTCCTTGATACGTCGCTAAGCAGTATATTCATTTTTGCTTTATTAATTTATTATAAAAAAGTGCACAGCTTTGGAGCTCTTCAAACTAAATCGCACTTATGCTTGTTTGCACTTATGCTTGCACTTAACACTCATATTATTTTGCAACTACTTCGCCCTTACAAAAGATTCACATTTATACTAGATTAGATTTATGCAGATTCACAGATATGAAAATCGCACTTATTAAATGCGAATTCTATAGAATTCTTGTATTATATGACTCCTTCTGCTTGGTATTTTAGTCTTAATGGCGATCAAATGGATTAGACTATTTGATTATATAAAATCATGAACGCAGGGTCTATCAGATAGTGGAGGAGGGGGAACAGGAGGGAAAATTTAGTGGCTTTAATTTCACTGAATTTAGGGGTCCCATTCAAAATTTGATGATTCTTTTAGATATGCCTGTGAAGAGAAAGGGTCTTTGATATATATATATATATATATATATATATATATATATATATATATATATATATATATATATATATATATATATATATATATGTATATTTATGGCCGGCGCGAGTAGGTGTCACGTGGATGGGTGGGGGTGTTCCACTACAGCTTTTGCTGACTGAAAAAAAATAAATAAATAATGTCCTTGTTTTTTTGAATTTGCTCATTGCCTTATCGACACTTGCCGATTGACTGTCTTATTTTACCGACTAACTTGTCAAAAATGGTCAAATTCGCCGGCTAAATGAACGAATAAATCATTGATGGATGGGTGTCACACCTCTTTCCCACATTTCCCTCCCCCTCCCCTTCCCCCTTCGCGCTGGACTTATAATTATTCCTAATTTTATAGTATTATTATGATATAATAAAATTAGGAATAATGTTTTTTATTGAAATATCCTTAAATAAGAATGAAGTTCTTAAAATAAGAATGAAGTTCTTAAAACTAGAATCAAGTTCTTAAAATAAGAATGAAGTTCTTAAAATAAGAATCAAGTTCTTAAAACAAGAATCAAGTTCTTAAAATAAGAATTAAGTTCTTAAAACAAGAATCAAGCTCTTAAAATAAGAATCAAGTTTTTAAAATAAGAATCAAGTTCTTAAAACAAGAACAAAAATTCTTGACCTAGAATCTTAGATTTTGCTGTGTAATAAAAATACAAATATATATTAATAAAAAATATATATGTAATGATCGTTATTAAAGAATTAAAGAACGCGGGGACTCGTAGAAGACCATACGGTCTTGTCGTCGAGTAACGCTAAGAAATGTTTGTGTTAAAATTTATAAGATATTTACGTGATAAAAAATAAGTTAACGAAGTAAGAATCTTAAAATATTCCGTTATAAATTCAGTATGCTTTATATTTATTATATAGGTAGATTACAGTTATTAATGATACACACATAATTTTTATAAAATCATGTTTAAATAGAAGGTAAAAAGGAAGTAAATTGTGAAATCTTCGATTGTAAAAATGAGTTCTTTAAGCTTTTGTTTAAAAGGAAAATAGTTACTTTGATGAATAAAATCCTCAGTAAAACTTTTTTTAACTATTTTATTCCATAAGAATGGTCCTAGATAATCAATACAAAATTTAAAAAGATTTGTTTGAAAAATGGGCTGCTTAATTAAATTATGATTGCGTAATTGTGAATCTATTTTTATCTTTTTATGAATTTAATAAATTATGGAGAGAAATCGGGGATGAATTGGTTTTACATTTAAACATAAAACAAGGAATGTTAATAATATTAAGTTCATATATTTTAAAAACTTTCATTTTAAATAATAGAGGCTTATCATGAGTATAACGGTCTAAAATATTTAACACGTTCTAAATGCTTCTGCTGACAATAAAGAGGTTTAAGTTTATTTATATTTGTACAAGCCTAAGCAATGCTTGCATGGTTTATGTAATAATGAATGAATAAATGAGTGATATAATTGTACTAAAGTTTATTTAAAACATATCTTGCTTTCTACAATACTTTTATACTTTTTGAAATTTTACTTGATAAGTTTTTAATGTGATTTTTCCATGTAAGATTAATCTATTTATCTATACAAACACCTAGAAAGCTGGTTACTGTTACTTTTTAATTTGTATTTTGTCAATAACTAGTTGCGCCATCTTAATTGGCAGTTTTATATTTTTGATAAGAGGATGGAAAAGAATCCATTTAGTTTTAGCAATGTTAAAAGATAATTTGTTAGTCTTAAACCAATCTGTATATTGATTAACTCTATGTTCACGTAATGAAATAGAGTAGGAATGCTTTTGTGTGACATAAATAAATTAGTATCATCAGCAAACATAATTGTTGTTTAATCCGAGGCTTTGTATAGATCATTAATATAAATAAGGTCCTAATATGGATCCTTGAGGATTTCCATATGTAGTATTTAACATATTTGATGAAAATGTTTCATCGGCGTAAACATATTGTTTACGATTAGTTAAATAACTTTTTTAAACATTTTAAAATATTGCCTGTTAAAACATAAAATTTTAACTTTTTAGCTGGAATTTTATGATCAATTGTAACAAACGCTTTCGCTAAATCAATAAATATTCCCAATGTGAATTTAGAATTGAACCCGTCATTTCGAAAAGGGCACAAGTCACACTTTTTTCAAATTTCACTTTTTAATGCCATTTTTTTTATTAAAGTGTTTTACATATTTTCTTCTAAGGAGGCACATTTTCATATACCACAAGTCAACTTTAAATGAAAATGAAAATTAAAGTCTGATCAAAAATGGCACAAGTTCCGGACTTATGTCTTTTTCAAGTGAAACGAAGCGCGATGAAGTGACGTAATCTCACTTTATTTGTTACAAAAATGGAAAATCGTGAGCTTGCTGAAAATGCATATACATCTAGAAAAAGAGTGTCCGGTATAAGGAATAGTGAAAATTACAAACATGAAAAAATAAAAAAAGCCAAAATTGCAGGAGAAGCTTATAAAAACCACAAAGGAAATGATGTGGCACCAAGACAGACGGGTGCTTCTTGCAGGTTAGTTTTTTGTTCTATAATATATAATATATACTGTATTTGTTCTCAAATTTTTGTTTATTTACTCATGTTTTACCACCAATGATTGGAGGTAAAACATCTTGATATTTAATTATTGTAATATTACCTCAATAATTTTCTTTTTTTACAGATGTAGTTCAAAATGTATGGAGCTTGTATCTGAAGATGTTATGAAAAGTACAATTCAGTTTGTTAATAAATTTGATAGTAAAAATGCCCTAGACACGTACTTGCAGTCATTGATTGAAAAGAAAGAAATAGAGAGAAGACGGTTTAGATCTGAAAAACCTAAGAAAAAAGAATTTTCCTTTATTTATCACACTAACATTGAAGGTGTGAGAAAAAAAGTATGCAAGAAAGCTTTTTGCAGTATGCATGGAATTTCTATGAAACAAGTTAGACGTTTATGCATTTGCTTAAAAAAAAAAGAGCAGCCTATGGATCACAGAGGTAAATCCCAGGGATCATGATGCAAAGCATTACCTGGTGATACATTAACAAAAGTATGTGAGCATATCGAATCCTTTCCTATTAAATATGTGCACTACTATAGTAAAGATGCATCATCTTATTATTTGAATGAAAAACTCAATGTGAAAATTATGCACACATTATACGAACAAAAATATCCAGATCATCCTGTTAAATATAAGTTTTACCTTAAATATTTCCAAGAAAATTTTAGTTTATCCTTTGGTACAAAGCAAGTTGATGTTTTTGGACTGTGTGAAGAGTTAAAAATTAAACTAAAAAACCCACACCTTAATGACAATGCAAAAAGAATCTATCAAGCAAATATTGAGATCCACAAAAGACAAGCAAACAAATTTTACAAAAAAATACAGGAAGTTGAAACTAAGTGCAAAAATAATCCAAATGTGTATGGGATTGCATTTCATTTTATGCAAAATTTGCCATTTCCACATATCCCTGTCCAGGAAATATTTTACCTACGTCAACTATGGCTGTATGAGTTTTGCATATACGATTTTAAAACTGGTAAATCACTATTTTATTACCTTTGTGCTGGATTATATTAAAAAAACATTGTCAACGAAGCCAAAGAACTGCACCTATTTTCTGATGGTTGTGCAGGCCAAAATAGAAATCATGCAATGATTTACATACTTTTATCACTGGTAGCTGAACTAGGCAGCAATATAAATGAGATACAATATTACATACCAAAAAGAGGTCACTCATTCTTGCCAAACGATAGAATGTTTGGAACAGCAAAGTGACATTCGAAAAAATGACCAGATTTACACACCAACAGAGTATGAAAATCTTATAGCTGCGGCAAATGAAAAATTTGAAATTAGAAGGCCTAAAACTGAAGATATTATTGATGTAAAAAAATGGTGGCCAAATTATTATAAGAAAGTTGTGTTATCTGTAGATTCCTATGGAAGAGGAGTAGCCAAGGACAAAAAAGTAACATTTGGTATTTCAAAAGTGTCACGTTCTCTAAGACCACACCAGGTTTAGTGATAACACGTGAATCCATAGATTCCTTAGTCAGTTATAATTTCCAGCTATTACAAAGGATGGGTACAAGACCGACCTTACCATTAAGTAGTACTCCTGCATATGCTGGAAAATTGCCAATCAATGAAAAAAATATCAGATTTGAAAAAATAGAAAAATATATTCCATATTCAATAGAAGAGTATAAAAACTTCTATACAGAGCTTTTTGCATGGCCAACAACTTCGACAAACAATGAATTCCAGGAAATAAGTGATGATTAACTAACAATAATTGTTTTAATGTAATAATAAATCATTACTATCTTGATAATCTTGTGATTTTTATATATAACAAAGTGTTCGTTTTGAAAAAGGCATAAGTCCATAAATTTAAATTAAAGATATATGTATTATATGTTGGTTTTTTATAATAAATAAAACTCTGAAAAATTTTGTATGCTTTTTTTTTATCTACTCATATATTTAGTTTCTTTAGCACCATAGACTTTTTCTCTAAAAAACTTATTTTTGTTGATCCTGAAAAGTTTGAATAAATGGAGTTGTGCCCTTTTCGAAATGACGGGTTCAATTGTTAAGTGAGTCCAATTTACTTATCGTAAGCTAAATAATAGCATGCTCTGTTGAATTATTTTTTTTTTAAATCCATATTGCATGTTATATAGTAATTTGTTTGATAAAAGGTGATTGTATATTCTGTTGTACAAAATTCTTTCTAAAATTTAAAAAAAAATAGAGAGGATAGAAATTGGACGGTAGTATTTTACATTAGTTTTTTCTCCTTCTTTAAATATAGGAATAATTTTTGCTGTTTTTAAATCATCAAGAAAAACTCCCTGTTAAATAGAGCATTTAAAGATTTGGAAAAGTATGTCTTTTAAAACGTCAAAACAGTTTATAATAACATTCCCATTCCTACGAGTTTAGAGGGTCATGCGTTGCCTTCATTAGTTTTTTAGGTTTTGAAGTAAATTCGAAAGCAATTGTTTTTTTATCAAGAAAAAAATTATCTACTTTAATAACTGAGGGCAAATACTGCGACATTTTTTTAGCGTTACCAGTAATTTTGCTTTTTAGTTGCCAAGTGCGTTTTGAATTTAATTTGTATTTTCCAAGTAAATTAGTGTGGTATATTGTTTTTGAATTTTTCCTTAGGCGTTTAAATAGTCTTACGTAATTTTTATAAATGGTCTTACTCTCAGTTGCTTTTGATTTTAAATATCTAATATAAAGTTTTTGCCTAAGTTTAGAAGATTTTAGAATACCCTTAGTAATCCATGGCAGTTTAATTTTTTTATGTTTGTAATGTATTTTTACTGTAGGGAAATGAATGTCATAAATTTCATTAAAGATTTTAAAAAAAGATTTGTATATTAAATTAATGTCTTCTGAAAATTTAATAATGTCGCAATTAACTTAAGAAAGTTGATATTTTAAAGATTCTAGGTTTTTATTATGAAAAATTCGTTATTTAAATAATTTTTTTTCATTATATAAAAATTTCGGATAAATATCTATTGAAAAGAAAATAGGGAAATGATCAGATATGCCACTTTTAATAATGCCTTTTTTAAACGAGTTGTTAAAAATATTGTTGGTTATAATGTTATTAATTAAGGAAGTTCTTGTTTGAGTAATTCTAGTTGGTTTGTTTATTAAAGGAACTGCTCCATTTTCAAATAGACCATTATAAACCCATTAATGTTTTTTTTGACGTGATACTCAAAGCAATTTAAATTCAGATCACCTGATATGTAAAGTAACTTCATGGTTGCTTTTATTTATAACATCGTCATGTAAAAATGTACTGAAAGTTTTAGGGTGGTATGTGAGAAGCGAACTTGAGTCAAAAGTTCAACTTGAACTTTACATTGTAACCAATAGCGGCAAGTTCGCTTCTTGCATTCCACCCTTAATTTCGCCAGTGGGTAGGCGATAACAACAGCTTATCACAATGTTTTTAGTTTTTTTGTTCAATATTTCAATCGTTAAAACCTCTTTATTGACGTCAGAAATACCTATGTCATGCCTAATATAATACTTTTACATAAATAATAAACCACCGCCGCGTTTATATGTTTTTCGCCCTAATGAGATCAAATTATAGCCCGGTAATATAAAATTGTTATCTAAATTTGAGTCATCAGAACTACACCATTTTCAGTCAGGCATATTACTCCAACAATAGTTTGATTTTCCTCAAAACTATTGCAAAGATTTTAAAAAATTTCTTTTAAACTTCTTATATTTACGAAAGTTGCATTAAATTTAACGCGCTCAAGAAGTTCTTTTATTTCCTGATTATAAAAATAGCTGCAATTGCTTTGTAAAGCACCTGTTTCACTAAAATAACTTTGATCTTGATCGGACTCTTTGTTAAGTATGAAACCATTGAATTGAAAAATATCGAAATTCTTAGAGTGATTTGAATCCATTTTAGTATTTAAAAATAATAATAACTCTAAGATAAAAGAATTTCTAAAAAGTTTTTTTTAAGAAGCAAAAGATTTGGCACTCAAATCTTTGTTCTTTAAATAACTGTTTTTGCAATTCCAAAGTTCTTTCGCTGTAGTCTTCGTTTAAGTAAAATCGATCGTTCCACAATTTTAACTGAACATAGTTATCCAACGCAATTTTTTTGTCTTTGTAGTTGAAAAAAATTTAACCATTATGGTTCTGTTGTACGTTTTTCATTGCTACTTTCCCCCCCCCCCCCGTCCTGTGCGCCCGTTCAATTTCAACATCATCTTTAAAACCAAGTTTTGATTTTAAAACATTATGAACCTTTTCCTCGCTTAATTCCAACGTTTCATTTTCGTCTTCTTCAAATCCCGTAAACCTTAGGTTATTACTTCTGCTATAGTCTTTCAACTCAGCTAGTTTGTCTTCGGCAACGGCATTTGTTATATCATTTTGTTTTGATGTTGAGTTTGGCTTTTTTTTATTTCAGAAAGTTCTGGAACAATTGATTCATATTTCTCGCTTAGAAACTCCGCTGATCTCCTTAGTTCACTAGTTCCTTATTTTAGTTTTGTATTTTCTTCTTGAAGAATTTAATAGCTTAATTTCCATTTTATCAAACTTCTCGTTAAATATTTTCAATTAAGTATTCTCATGAATATCTAATAGGTCTTTAATATGAGTAACGGTAAATTTAGCCATTTATAATTTTGCGTAATGAGTATAAATTTGCGTAAATAAATATTTAGGGCTGATCAATAAATATAAAATATGACTATTATTTTTACGCAAGTAAATATTAATATTTAGCATAATTCTTTTCATTTTTTATAATTCTTTTCATTTTTCATTCATAATTCTTTTTAGCATAATCCCTTTTTAAACATAATTCCATTTAAATTTTAACGCTAGAGCTTCAAAATTTAAACAGAATTAAAACTCTCCATATATATGGTGGGCGGTTGATAAAAATTTTATTTCAATTAGAGTAAAAATTTATATGATATACAAAAATGATTTTTAACGCAAAAGACCTTGTTAGCCATTTGTATGAACTAAAAAATAACAATACAGAGGACTGGTGGGCTCCAGCCTTAAAATATAAATGGAATTATACTAAAAAAGGTAAGAATGACTTTATTTGGGTTAGTTTCACATATACAGGTCCTATGGGGGGTTTCAGAAGATTTGATTTCTATGTATGATGAGACTCGTATAAGGCGTGTTATTTGTAAAAATGATGATAAAATAAGAAACCAATGGTTTTAATTCAAAAAAGTAATAATGATATAATGAGTAACTATTATTTAGCTATTTCTCTTTTGAATGATGCATTTATTAGTGAAACAAAGAAGCGCTTTAAGCGTGAGGAGTAGTATTTAGAAAGGATAAGAAATAATAATAATGTAAAAAAAAAAAGCTTATCCTAAGAAAATGGGTGATGCACTTATTACTACACAAATGGCGGAAGAAATACTAAAATATATCCCATAAGATCACAACTTTTTATTAAAAGGAGTAATAGTTGTTCCAATCCTAAAATTGTCAACATGGTTAAAGAGTATCAGGGAAACGCAATGACAAGAATTATACTTAGCCTGGATAAAACTAAACTTTATGATGCTTGCACTAAATAAAAAAAATTTTACTAGCAAAAAAGAACGGAGATTAAATTTCAAATCAAAATATTGGAAGTTTTATTGAGATAAAGTGCAAGAATAATGCAACCGTTAGATTTAGTTTTTACAAGCTCTATGGGAACTTTACTTCCGCTTTAGGCTAAAGCAGTTATTGTAGAAAAAATAGCAGAAGATGAAGAGTATTTATTCTCAGACCTTGAGTAAAAAAAAAAAAACAATAATGAAATTTTTAATTAGAGAAAAAACGTGTGTATGTTATAGTATATTACATATATCAAAAAAGATGGATCTTTTACAAAATATAAAACGAAAAGAATAATTAGATATTGCTAAATAGTTGTGAATGTGATGGTTGAGACAAAATAATATCTTTAGTATATTCTAATTTTTAATAAAGACTTTTATAAATTTAACAAACTACAATATAAAATTGAGCTTTCTAGTTTTAGAAGATGCAAAACTATCAATAATCTTTTCGACATTTATGATGCAATCTCTATGGATATGCATCATAGCTAAGCCATTTAATCGTTCTTGTCAAGCAACGCTAACAGGAAGGGTGCAAAGCAGTTGCAAAATACATTTAATTAAAGGGAAAACATAACCATCACATTGCTAAATGTTAAATAGAGAAGACTTTGACAATTATGTAGAAACTTTAAGTGGCTATAAGCGAAAAATTATTTGAAAATTTTTTACTAGATTTGTTGTTGAAGGAGCTGCTTATGAATATGTTCCAATTAAAATGAAAAAAGTTTCACAAACTAACGGTTTATTTAAACGGATAAGTTTTAATGTATGAGAATGGAGTTAAAAAAGTTAGAAGTATTAAAAGTTAGTAGTTAACAGAGCTTTTGCAGCTTAAAAGAGAGAATGGAGAAAAATAAAAATTGGTAACTCTATAAAAAGAAAAACAATTAAACAAAGTTAGTTATTGATATACTCTAAAGATGTCGGACTTTAAAGAGCTAGCATTAAACGAGCTATCTAAGCTTTTACGTGAGAAATTAATCACTCTTGCTTAATGGCAAGAAGAAGTTGCCGCATTAACCGCAGCGCTAGTTGAGAAATCAACTTTAAAAAAGAAATCAAACGGTTAAATGGGCATAAAAGATTTCTTTAAACCAACCTCCCAGTTAGCTCCGAGGCCAGCTCCGAGACCAGCCCCAAGGCCAACCCCTCAATCAGCCCCTCGGCCAGCTCCAAGGCACCTAAACCAGCTCTAAAGATTGAAGATCCACCAAAATTGAAGCTTTTTTTAAAAGAAGTAAACGATTGGGTAATGAATTTGGGTTTAAAATTAATATTAACAGATTTTGAAATTAGCAAACAAACAAGTCAGCTCGTGGATTGTATAGCTAAACTGTCTAAAGGCCATAGACTTGAATCTAAAGCCTTTGTATTTATAAATAAAATAAAACCTAAAATTGAAGAGTTAAGAGAAAGCAAGGTTAATACTAATGGAGAGAAAGTAACTCTGATTTTAGTTGCTGAACCAGAAAGAACATCTCCTAACGGTGATATTGTAACACAAATTGTTTACCTGCGCTCAGATTTTTTTTTTTTATATTTAATTTATTTCGTCATTTTCATAAGTTATTTACAAAACATTTTGAGTTAAGATATGACCGGAGCAGGCAGAAGACAAAAAACTTATCATCTAGCCCCGTTGTATCGTTTACACTATCATAAATCTATCATAAAGTTTTACAATATTAATAAAATAATATAAATACTTTTAAATAAACATTTTACATTTTTTTATACATAAAAAAAAAAAATTTTATATACATAAAAATATATGTGTATAAAAAAAAGGAATAAATACAAATTTAGATAAATAAGCAAAAAAAAATATGTTTTGCTTTTAAGCAAACGAAAGAAAAGTTAAGAATTAAAAAAGAAGATATTAAAAATACAATAGAATTTGAGATATGTCATAATCAAGTAACTGTTTTTTAAAAATAACTTTGAAAGAATGAGTTCCACAAATGTGGCCCTCGGTATGTTATTGAGAAATAAGACTGTTTTAATAAGGTTTTTGGTACCTGATAGTTATGCAATGAATGCTTTGTTTGATATTTATGATTTATAATAACAAAAAGGTCGTCAAAAATATTTGGCAGCATACGATATTTAAATCTAAACATGAATAAAAGAATACTGTAAATGTTTAATTGATAAACATTAAGCACTCCAAGCTTTCTAAGCAGTGGATTGGCACTGGTGTATTTATTCGCATTTAATATAAGGCAGCTTGCTTGTTATGTTTATTCAAGATACGCTTTAATTTTGATAAATAAATGCTGCCTCACGCAATACTACAATAACTGATATAGCTATGGATAAATGAAAAGTAGATAAGTTTTAAGCAGTTTTTATCCAACATATGTCTTGTCTTGTAGATAATTCCAATACTCTTTGAAATTTTATTTTCTATTAAGCTAATGTGGTCTTCCCAACTTATTTGTTCGTCAAGTAAAACGCCTAAAAATTTAATGCAGAACGTCCGTTGTAAATTAGTTTTTTCTATTGAAATATTTCGGAGTTTTAGGGGCAAAGTTTCAGGTTTTGAGGATTTAGAAAAAAGAATATATTTGCTTTTAGTTTTATTTAGAGATAGTTTGTTGGCTTTCAACCATTCATTGAGGTTGTCAAGCTCACGATTTATAGTGATAAAGATTAACTCTATGTTTGAGTGGGTATAAAAAACCTGAGTGTCGTCAGCGAAAAGATTTCAATTTAATACACTAAAAGATAAGTGAATATCGTTTATATAGATAATAAATAATAAAGGCCCTAGAATAGATCCCTGTGGAATTCCGCAAGAAATGTTTTCTAGTTTAGTACAGATTCACATTGCTTGCGATTATTAAGATAGGAAAAAACCCATTTATAATTATTATTTTTGACACCATAATTTCTAAGTTTGTAAAGAAGAATATTATGGTCCACAGATGTTGCATCTATTCTTAATAAAAAGTATATTAAGGATTTACTTAAAACAACACCAGCAAAAATTAATGAAATTCTTGAAAAGTTTATTTCTGAGGGTTCAGGTTGGCAACTGAAGCGTTGTGAATCACTCCAAATTGGGTTCTCTAAATATACCCTATCCAAAGGTAAATCATATATTAAGACTCCAAGCTGCATTTCGAAGCGCTGTGTTATCAATGTTAAAAATACTGAGAACCAATGTTTCGAGTGGGCTATCCTTAGCGCATTATACCTAACTGAAAAAAATGCGGATCGTACTTCAAAGTATGAGAGCTTAATTTTACAGGAATTGAATCTCCAGTAACAATAAGTGATATAGCAAAATTTGAACGTAGAAATCCAACACGTTTAGTTGACATTTTTGCATAGGATAACAGGTTATGCCCTCTTTAAATTAGTGATCAAAAAGATAAGACTGATATTGACCTTTTGCTTATTCAAGAAGGTTTAAAATTTCGGTATGTATGGATCAAAAACTTAGCTGGAATGATTTATTATAATAGCAAACATAAAGCAGCAAAACACCCTTGTTGTCGGTGCCTCCACGTATTCAGTACAGCTGAATTATTGAAAGCTTATTGCGAGGATCGTTTAGGGATTGGAGATAAATCTCAACGTACGATGATGCCTGAAAAAGGAAAAGAAAATATTTGTAAACTTGCAAACTATCACCGGCAAATGCGAGTGCCTTACGTTATTTATGTTAACTTTGAATGTTTAAATATTCCAATGGAAGGAGCACAAAACGATCCAGCTAAAATTTCTACCTGCTTAATTGCAAAGTTTGGAAGAATTAACACAGTTTTTGGAAATCCGGAAAAATTTTTTAAGACAAATGCTGACAAAATTTCAATTGTGGAAGCAACAGTTTGCTACATTTGCGATAAAAATCTTGGTACTGATAAGGTTTGTGATCATTGTCATATAACAGGGAATATCGAGGTGCTGCTCACAATAAATGTAATCTTAAGCTTCGTATCAGACCTGGTGTAACTAAGGTCTCCGTGGTCAATTTGCGTGTCTATGATTCTCATCTGATAATGCAGGATCTTGGTAAAACTGAAAATGGTAAGATAAGCTATATTCCTAACACTATGGAAAAATATATGACGTTTGGTTTGGGTCAGTTGCAATTTATTGATAGCTTACAGCTTATGAACTCATCTCTCGACGCTTTAGCAAAAAATCTTGAACTAGGTGACTTGAATATAACTCGAGTTGGCTTAACTGATATTGAGCTATTACTGCTGAAGCGTAAAGGTTTCTACCCTTAAACTATCAAGAGATGGTATTAAGACTGAAGATTATAAGCTCGCACAAAATGTTTGGAACGCTTTTAACTGTGAAACGTTCCACGATTATCATGACATTTACTTGAAAACGAATGTATAACATTCGTCTTCAATGTTTTTGAAAAGTTTAAAATGACAAGTATGACTTACTACGGTTTGGAACCAGCCCACTATTTTAGCGCTCCAGGTAAGTCTTGGGATTCGCTGTTGAAGAAGACTGGAGTGCAGCTTGAGCTACTTACTGATATTGACATGCACTACTTTATTGAAAAAGGACTGCGTGGCGGAATTATTACGGTCTCAAAATGTTTTGCAAAGCCAAATTTCTGGTATAACCAGATTAAATTATATTGTTATAACGGAAGAGCACAATTACTTTACATTGATACTGATAGTTTATTGTTCCTAGTGGAAAGTAACGATATTTACAAAGAAACGAAAAAAAATAAAGATTGTTACGATTTTAGTGAGTATCCAAAAGACCATCCATGTTTTGACGAGACTAATAAGAAGGTTGTCGGCAAATTCAAATACGAGTCTAATGGTTGCCTCATTTGAGAATTTGTTGGACTAAGACCTAAAATGTACTCCGTTCTCGAAGCTTGTAGAGAAAACAAGAAAATATCAAAAAGAGTCAGCAAAACTGTGGTTAAAAAAGATCTCAAGCACTATCAGTATAAACAATATATTAACAAGCAAATTGAATTAAAACACACTCATATTAGAATTAACAACAAGGGATACCAAATTGGTGTATATGAGTAAGTAAAAACATCACTGTCCCCTCTTGATACTAAGCGGTGGGTTGCTAAAGATGGAATTACAACTTTAGCGTATGGACATAAACTTATTTAAGTATTCAATCAGGAGTTAAGTGGGTTCCAGACGGAACTAGTTGCAACTCTTCACAAACGAATTGTCTATTTGGTCCACCAACAAGATGATAAAAGGCTGAATCAATAAAATAAGTCTTTAAAGACCAAATAGGATCAGTAGCCCTTTTTTGGCCCCCTTCTAGCTCACCTGGAGCATACAAGAATCGCACTTTTACACTTTTTGCTGCAGGTATCGATGGGGTTAAAATTGTTTTTGCCATTTTTATTGGATCCATTGGTTTTTTATTTAGTAAGCGTGTAGTTTGCCTATTAATTGATTTTACAACATTAGGTAAACCTTTCACCCATGCAACTGATCTTTCAGTCATTAGCAACTCTTGAGCATACTGGCAACCAAAAAGTTTTTCAGCAAGTGTACGATTATAACATTCAACGGTTGAATGTTCTCGATGATTTCAAGAAGCAGCTCGTCTGATCTAGACTTTTTTTTTTTTTTGTAGTAGCTCCTTTAAATTCACTTCCAGCAACTTGGATAAGATTAGGCAAAGTTAGAGAGCCACGCTTATATATTTCCAAGAGCTTCTGAAACATTTGCAGCTGTTTTTTTAGTAATAGGTTCAGCGTTTTTATAACGGCTAGCTACGTAAACAACCATTAATGCATATTTATAGGTATATTGACCAACTTTGTCATGAGATAGATAAATCAAATCAGCTTGACGTACTTTTATTAGAATGAGTTTCGTTAATCATTGCTCTCGGTATATAGGTAGGAGCAGATGAATAAATTTTTCATACTGCTTGCTTTTTAAGCCATTCACCAACTTCTTTGTCAGAAACTTTTGCTGCAACTGCAAGCTTTTTAATTGCAGCAAGACCGCGCCAACACCTTTTTGAACTATAGTAAATCTTAAAAAGCTCCATTATAAATTTATAATTAGAAAGACGTGTCTACAAAATAAAAAATGGAAGAATTGTTAAAAAACACAAAAAGTAAAAACCTAATTGAGATAGCTAAAAATAGCAAAGAAGAGTTTGAAAAGTATGTTAGCGAGTTGTGAGGTAAAAAAAGATCACAACTCCGTCCAAGATTTGCAAGTGTTACTTGTTATATAGACTTCAGAAATAATTAACATTTCTAATAAAATTATTTTAATGACTGAATTATTACGTATTGAGGAAAGAGCAAAAATTTATGAAGCTATAAAGAATTTAGAATAGTTTATAACATTCGCAGTGAAAAATATGTTTTATCAAATTCAATATATCTTTTGATATATTTGTTTGTTATATCTTTGTCAGGAGCTAATATTTGTCTAATTATACCACGCATTTCTTTTTATAATATGAGCTTTTAAAGCGCTCACATTATTTTTTCTTACAGCTTCTTGAGCTTCTTTATAATTCATTTTTATCTACAAGGATGCCCTTGTTCAATAAGTAATCTTACAATTTCAGGATATTCTATTTCAGAGAGACATTTATACTTAGTTGCCCACTCGGTTATATCAGCATGAACACCATTATTAACAGCAAGACATGAATATCTATCTCATGGGTGACCAGCGTTATGTAGCAAAGTAACTATTATTTTGGAGGGTTTGCTATGGTAAAGATACTTTACAACTTTAAGCTTGTTAAATCTAATTGATTCACTAAGAAAATTCATATGCCATACGAGGAGAAAATCTTAGAGCATCATTTTAACTGTTCCGAGCTCTCTTGTTTGACAAGCGAATCAACAAATATCCTCTCGAGGACCAACGCTTATAATATTGTTTTCTCTTGTAAGAGTGAAACCCATCTTATTATTAATACAACAAACTTTCAATTAAAGATCTGAAAATAATATATATATCAAAATGGCTCAGGCAGTAATAAACTTGCAAACGCATTTTCCTAATCTAGCCGAAACTGAGTTCGACAGAAAAGATGGTCTTAAGCAAACATTTGATCAAGATCATCAAGCATGGCAATTAGCAGTAAACACTCGCCTTGGACTAATCAATGCAGCTCTTGTTGCTGTAGGAAAACCTGGCAATCAAACTTATATCGCTGATGCAATTGTCTTTTATAGAAATGCACTAGGTATAAACGCTGACCCTGCTTTGGTATTCCACCTCCCTGAACCTTAGTTTAACTATGTTGTTCTAGAGCTCATTGCCTTGGCAAGAGATTATGCTCTTGTTGCTTCAAGCTTTGGAATTTGTGGTCTAGCTGCATCAATGCTCTATTAGATAAATCCAACTATACTGTTGACCAGCAAAGCTAAGCTGAGTTCATAAAAAAATATATATATATTTTTAAAAATGTTGAAAAATACTAAAAAATTAAAAAAACTGTTAGCTTTACGTAACATCTGGGCGGGTTACGCAGCGCTAACTTTTTGTATTTTATTTTAAAAACATTTATTTCTTTTTAACATACCAATCTATAAACCCACCCATAACTGCAGATCCTGCGACAAATAAATACTCTTTTTTTTTTTGTTCTTTGCTTGGTTGATAAAAATCTTTTCGTTCTGGTTGTGGAGATAATTTAAGAAGTTTGACATTATCAGTTAAACCTTTTTCAACAATCATTTTGCGATAGAGACGGCTTGCTTCAACATCATTGCTTCAGTCGTTTAATTGAGCTTAACTTTATTCTTCAGCTTGGAGTCGAGCATTAATTTTATCAATAGCTTCAGTTTGTTTTTGATTCCACTCAGTTGTAAGTTTTTCTAACTGCTCAATAGCTTCGTTATGTCTTTTAGATTCTTTGAGCATTTTTGTGCTTTTATCTACTTCAAGAGAATGGGCTTTAAGCTCAAACCCGGTGAATGTGACAGCGTTTGTAACTGCCCCAAAAATAACCATACCAACCCCAGCCATTTTTTAATTTACGTTATGCATTTTTTTCTTCAATTTATTATTTTGAACTTTTCGTCATTGTTACAGGTATCCATTCAGAACTTCTCCAAAAACAAAAAAAAACTAAGAACTTTCCAACATCATGCATTTCAAAATCAAGTTCAGTTCGTTTTGCAATCTTTAACTTTTCAAAGAAAACGGGGGCTGCTAGTGTTCCAGCTCCTGTAACAACGCTGTGATATAATACAAGTGCAGCTTGTTTAAAGGATCTGGGTTTCCAATGCTAGTTGTGGGAACCGTAGTAGTTGTTGTTTCAGATGTTGTTGACATTTTTTTATTTTCGTATATTAATATTTACATTGCTCTAAATAAGAGCTAAATGTTACTGCAGGAATTTTTTCAAGGATTAGATATTGGCCAAAGGTAACACCACAGCTTGGTTTGAAAAAGTCAACGCTCTCGAGCCATTTTTCTGTTACTATAAAGTTAATATAGAACTGTCGGAAAAATTCAAAATTATTTCTTCTTACATTTTCAGTAAACTCCATTGCTTGATAAATGTTTGGTATAGGAGAAGGTGGTGGGCTTGGGTTTTGCACTTTGAGAATAGTCTCACATATATATATAGAAAAAACGGCCAGATGCTTTAACATTTTTAATATGCCCAACCATTAAATACAATGAAACATACAAAAATAATGAAAAAGTTGTTCACAACCAAAGGTTTCATGTCGTGCCTCCGTTTTGGATCGAATGGTGTGGCGTTCAGTGTGTTTTAGAACTTATTAGTAAAGTTATGCTAAGAGATGAATGCATTTTTATTGTCAATGATTTTATTTATGTAAATGACATGGATTCGCGAAAGTCACCACTAGCAAGCTTGTTATATCAGATTGCCACATAAACCATTCATAAAGCTTTTAGCTCAAAGGTATACAGGGATACCTCGAGTCATCCGAGACAGCTAAGCTGTATTGGTAAATTACCACTTAAAGATCGGTCAAGCTTCAGAATGATTATAGAAGAAAATGGTCAACTTATAAGTAGAAGAGATAAAAAAACATCTTTATTCTAAATCTTACGCTGCAGCATTAATACACTTATTCTCTCACGCGCGTAAGCGAGTCGAGTTGTTATGATTTTAACAATAATAAATTCATTTTTTCTTGGTGTTTTTATCTTAGGTGTTGTTATTAAATTTATTTGGAGAAAAGTAGTTTTTATATATAAAAAAATGTATCATGGAGTCAATTTTTAAGAACTAGTTGGTGAGGAAGAAAGCCCATTTGAACCTGAAACAGATAACTGAACTAGCACTGTTAGTTTGTATAGGTCAAGGCTAGCAGCATGAGTTTCATAAGGAAACGATTTAAAACTTCCTGGAAGAAGACCAACTTACCATGATATAAATAATATGACTGCTGATGAAATAGTTTCACTATATAGTAAATACACAATGCAGATGGGTAAAAGCATGGGTACTGGAGCTTCAAAAATGGCAACAATAACCTATACAAAGCTTGTGAAAAAGTTTTTCACAATTGAGGATCATGAAGGTTTAAAGCTAATCTTAATAACAATCCAATGCTTCAGCAAGCTTTATGCAATTTAGCCGGCGAGTTTTATCATAGATTTGGTATGGGTCTTGCACCTCTTACTGTTATGTTATCAACCGCTACTCATGGATACGTTACCCGACCATATTGAACTATTAAACAAAAACCACAAGAAATATATAACAATCCTAAGCAAATTGTTAAAAATTCTGAAAAAATAGCTAGCAATGGTTAATTGGAAGTAAACAATGATACTATACACAAAAATGTTTCGTAAAACACACATTGTACACTTGACAGATAACCGATTCATGGGTCAGTCGGAAGTAGCATATAAGCTAGTAGATCCTATATTTACTCGGCAAAGATCAAAAATAGGAATAAACAAAATAATATGGAAAACTGCTCCACCATCACCACAACAAACAATGTTTTTATAGAATGTTAACAAGTTAATTCAGATATTGTAACATTTAAAGGATCACCAAGTAAAATACTTTTTGCAGGTTCACTCGAGTTTGATGTAATGAAATCGTATGTTACTTGGGAAGCAAAAAATGTTTTGTGGAGATTACTTAAATCTAATCAAACTTTAAGTGAAATAAATTTCAAATTTCTTACTACATCATTAGAACCATTAATTTTTGATGTATTTATGATAATTTTTGAAACAATAAGTTAATTACCAATATTATCTTCTAATCCTGATTATTACTAAGTATTACTTAGCAATTGGAAGTAAACAATGGTATTATAAGTAATAATGGAAGAAGCAACTAAAATAAAATCTGAAAAAGGAATACTAGCAGGACAAGTTGCTACTGCTAAACGTAAAGTAAAACAAAAAGTTTGCTCTCTGAACTTAGTAAGCAAAACAAAAAAATTTTAAAAATGGAAGAAGAAAAATCAAAAACAAAATTAGCAAAAAAGGAAAACAAAAATAAAAACTCTTGCATCTTCGATTTTGAAAATACAAATTTTACTGATGGTGCTATAGGAGTAGGAGCTATTGTTGTTGTACATTTTTTCATGCAAAAAAAAGAAGAGTTGCCTCCTCTAAAAACAGCGTCTGAGCCAGCGCCTATGTCAGCGCCTCTCGAGTCAATAAAAACGCCAGTAAAAGATTGCTGGAGTGTTTGTTAAGCTCGTCTCATAGTAAGATATCTTTGGATATCTTGAAGTGTTTCAGAACGGTTGTCAATTTCATCAGCTTCCGTTTTTTGAATCTTTTGAACGACTAACCTAAAAATATTCAAAATTTTTCTTCGAGCGTTGTAAACTCTTCAACTGAAAGCTCACCATCACTTAAAGCTCTAGAAATAAACTCTTGCAGAAATATCTCCACACCCTGCACCAGCTCCGGCAAGCCCTATGCCTACAGGAGCTCCAACGCATGTCCCTAAGAGACTGCCACCAACAACTCCTATTAATAAACCTGTTTTATCGCAACTTGCTACAGCAATAGATAAGTGCTTTGAAATTTTTTTACAGTTTTTTTTTGGAATTCGTCACCGAGATCTTTAGCTCTCTGAACAAATGACAAAGCTGTTTGAAATTGCCAAGTCGAAGGTAAAGGTTGAAGCGTGATACTTTTCAATGTAGGAGCCAAAGCTCCTACGTTGGTAAGGATTAGGTATAGTCTTAGTTAACTTTTTTCCATTATTAATATTATATTACTTGCTTTTATTTTTTAATTCGCAGTGACATTTTTCACAAATTTCAAACACAAGCTTCAGAGAAAGAGATCAGTGTTCCATCAGGTTTATAAAATTTAAATTGAAGTTGATCAATAAGTTAAAATGGTTGTAACGAATGCCAGTTTAAATTTTGAGGTTCCCAAACTTGATAAGTGCTGGTTCCTTCGATTTCAAAGCGTTGAACCTCAAATATTCTTCTTGGATTACCTTGATATGTTGCTGTGTTGCTAGCTCGTTTATCACACTCAATAAAACCAATAAAAATGCTTGGAGAGCCTGGGTCGCTTTGCAAAATCATTTGCTTCAGAGCAATTTCTGAATAGATTGATTTGATTTACGGAATTGATAATGTGTATGTTACAGTTGAATAAACTGTGTGAGTTTTAGCCATTTTGTATTTGTAAGAAATACATTTGTTCAAGATATAATACATTCTATACCGTAATATAAAACAACTAGTGCACCTCTAAATATAACCACTGCAGTTAACTCCTCTTTATGGTTGTTTGTATCAAGGAATTCATTATTTTTTTCACTCGGTTTAGTTTTTTCTGTTGGTTTTGTTGTTTCTGTTGGTTTTGTTGTTTCTGATGGTTTTGTTGTTTCTATTGGCTCTGTTGGTTTTGTTGTTTCTATTGGTTTTGTTGTTTCTGTTTTTACTCCATTTAAGCTTGTTGTAAGCCCAAATGCTGATTCTGGAGCTTGTAAAAGTTTATTATCCCAAGCCGTTAATGATGTCGTTTTTAATGCAAGATCGCTTGGAATTAAGTAAAGCAAAGGAGCTAATGCAAAGTCCAAGTAGCTGTTTGCGTTTTAAAGAATTTGCTAATATCTTGCAATGTCTCCCGCAAAGTCTGCAGAACGAGTAATGTATCTTTCTAATGCAGCAACAAACTTGCGTGGAGCGTCAAGAGTAGAGGCTGATGATCCGATAATCGAAGACAGAGCAGCCAACTGAGCAGAAAGCAATGAAACAGCATAACACCTAATTGATTCTGAAATGCTAACAAGTCCTAAATTTGTAAGACAATAAGTAATTTTAGAAACTTGACTCATAGCAAGGTTAATTACATGTAAATCAAGTGCTTTCGAATCTTGCACATTTCGGTGCGTATCGTATCGATATTTCAAACTCTCCAACCCCATTTCCTTAGCAATATTAAATTATTTTTTTATCGCTTCAAACATTGTATTATCAACTGAAATATTACTCGGATTAAAACCGTTTGTGCTTGGAATAGGCACCGTAAGGAGCCATAATATTCGTCTAACAGTGCAATAAATGTAAAATCTATAAAGAGCTCTCATGAAGCTCTCAGTAGAGTAAAGTATAAGCATGCTTACCCCACATCCATCAGAAGCCATGCGAATTGCAAAACTAAGTGCCTTAAATTTATGTGTTAGGTCCATCTCCATCAACCTAATTATTGGTTAATAACCTCTTACAACAGACTCTACAGTTCAAACCCAATAATATGTTTGAAAAATATTTGTGTAATTGGGTTTAAATTGAAAGTTTTTATTTATAAAAACTACTGGGTTTTCCAAATCAGAAATTAATGAAGGACATGCTTAAATCTCGTTTATCAGTTTTGGGTCAGCTGAGCTTGAAAGCTTTACATCGTCAATACTTAAAATTACATTAGTTAGTGGTATTTCTTGCTTATAAATAAAATTAGGATGATTCCAAGGTAAAACCCATCGCTTGATGGTGGTTTATTTGTTAAACCTGGATGTTCGTAATGAATTTGAAAAGCTGCTTTTATACCTAATTTTAAAACATCTAAAAATACTGAATTTCCAGAATTTTTATTATTTAACGTTTCAAATTGTTTTGCTTCTATATAACTATCTATATTATTTCTTATATTACTATATTCTTCTTCTATATTATTTATATTCTTCTATATTTTGTATATTTGTATACCTATATCTTCTAATTTGTGAATAATTGTAAATGATAAGCAGTTTTGTATTGTAGTATAAGATCACTGCGTTCTTTGAAAATGTACAAGTTAAATTGTTGCCTTGTTAGATTTTAATACTCTAAGGTTACGCTCAATGCATGTTGAAACTAGATTGCATCCGTTACATATATATATGTCACGATATATATATATATATATATATATATATATATATATATATATATATATATATATATATATATATATATATATATATATATATACACATATATATATATATATATATATACATATATATATATATATATATATATATATTATATATATATATATATATATATGTCATGATATATATATATATATATATATATATATATATATATATATATATATATATATATATATATATATATATATATATATATATATATATATATATATATATATATATATATGTATATATATATATATATATGTATATATATATGTTTATGTATATATCATCAGTTACCCAGGTCACTAATTCCATGTCAACATTAGACTTTATCTTTTATTGCTCTTTAGGGGAATGCCTCCTAAATAAACTGAAAATCTAAGTAAGGCACTCCAAGGAAAAAGTATTTCTGCAGCGGAAGAACAGAATTTTGCATCTCAAGTCGTTAATGTTCTGGAAAAATCCCCAAGCAGCAAAATTTAAGAACTATCTTGGGATTGTGCTATGAAATGGAAAACCCAGCCTTGTGTCGCTGACCTTAAACTCTCGAGAAAAAGGAAAATGCCGGATTATTTTAAAACAACTCTTATCCCACAAAAAATCTATCATTTTTATGATTTACCAAAAAAACATTATCGCCAATTGTATTTTGAAGCTTTCGATCTTGTTATCAGTTTTATAAAACAGAGAACTGATCAACCTGATTATAAGATATATATTGATCTTCAGGAAGTTGTATTCAAATTAATAAAAAAGGAAAGTTGGGAAAATCATCTGCAATCAGTTTGCCACTTTTACTGTCAAGACATTACCCAATCTTTGGCTGAAACACAAATTGCTCTTCTCTTAAGAATTGCAACATCATTAGGTTACGAAAATTAAAAAACTCACTATCAAAGATCTCATCATATTTTTTAAGAGTTTGGATCAATCTAAAAGAGCTTTACAATCTTTTAAACAAAAAAAAATACTCAAAAGATACTATGCTATCAAAATATATTTGGCTACTGAAAGAAAAAAGTATTAATTTTAAATTAAACTGGTCTATTCTAAAAACTGCGCCTGCCTATAATAACATTTCCAAAACCTCCCCTTGTCAACAGCTTGTCAAACTTTCAAAGACCCCTCCATAAAATTAAGTCATTTAAAATTACAAAGGCTTGCTCTGAACAAAAGTGAACAGGAGTAATAGTGATTTCTACATGCAACACTATTGGTTTAAACTTCTTTCAGTGCATGATAGAAGGTAAAAAAAATTAAATTCACTCAACTTATTAAAGAACTGCTAGTCGATATTATGTTAACAATAAAAAAATCGTTCCAATTATAGAACTTAAAAAAACAAAGAAAAAAATTAAAACTTTGATGGAGGAGATTATTCCTCGATGCTTTCCGAAATTCAATCCTCCTTACTTTAACTTTAGGCCTCATCCAATTCCACATTGAAAGCAAACTAATTCTAATAAAGCCTAGCATAACAAAATAATAAATTTTATAATTTGTATAAACAAGGACTTAGCAACCTTTCAAGAAAGAAGACCCAAAGTTTATAATTTATAAAAAGTATACAGTTTTTAAAGAGCCACTTATATCTTGTTTTCAATATTATAATAGTATTTGTGAATGAAGCTGGAGAGTCGCATTATAACAATGAAGTTTTAGCACCAAATGTTTATACCAGGGTCGGCATCCTGCTTGCGAGCAGCAGGTTGCCGATTCTGGTATAAACATTTAAATAATATAATGTAGATTATGTTCTTACATAAATCTTTATTTGTTTTTACATCAGGCCAACAAACACAAACTTTGAAAAAATAATAGTGTTACGAGTAAACATCTCGTGTGTGCTCATTTAGTTCTTTATATGTCAAGTATTTTTAAAGCACAACACAGTTTAAAAAAAAAGTAGAATATAGAAAATGTCATTAAAATACTAAAGGTTGGGTGAGTATGTAACACAGGGCTACAAACGATGCCTAATTTTCTTTTTTTTAAGTTTAGTTTAATTAATTTTAGTGGTCAATAATTTAAAATATTTATAACAGTCCCTAATAAATTTATAGACTTAAAAATCATAAAAGTTCGCTATGTTTAAATTACCAACAAAGATGTGCTGCTGCATCAGGCACCTGTATACTAACAGTCTTACGATACTTGTGCACATCTGCGACACAAACACAATACTTTAAGAACATATAAGAATACTGAAAATATACGTGGAGGGATTTTCTTTCCAGTTATCGTTTAAAAGTTCTCATTTAACTAATTTAAATGATCTAGTCGATTTTTGTTCGACGGAAGACGCGTCAATTACTACTTGCAGCAGGGTATTCCACTGCAACACAACACGGTTCATGAAGAACTTCTCTCTTGGCATGCAACTGAGTAATCTTTGCTGTGTAAGTCTTTAATTGTGACCAAGAATAATATACTTTGACGACAAAGGACGATGGAATAATACATAAAAGTTTATTTTATTAAATCCGCGCATGAACTTGAACATCAGAATTAAATCACCTCTTAATCTTCTTTCTTTAAGTGTCGGAAGACCTAAAATAACTCTTTGCTGCTCGGCGGTGCAATGCTTAATCTTAGGAATGGTTTTTGTAGCACATTTTTAAACTTTTTCTTGCGCTTCTATGTCTGCCCGTTGGTAGGGTGACTATGCTTGGATAGCGTACTCTAGGCGAGAACGAACAGAGAACGAGAACGTGGTGTATGTTCTTTCCACAGTGAAAAACTACGGCTGCGAATAGTTTTTTTCAGCCTCTCTAAGGAGCGGTTAGCGTTCACCGCAGCTGCTAAAACTTGAGCATCACGTTTAAGATTATTTGAGATAAGAACTCCAAGATCTCTCTCTAACTGAGCAACTTCGATTGCAAGAATTCAACTCTTCTTTACCTCCCCCCTCCCCCTTATCAAAAATTGTTAAAAATTTCCAGAACCATTCCCCCTATTTTGTTGACGTAATTAATGGACAGCCCCTTACCTCCTTCCTCCATTAAAAGAACCATAGGCCCCCTATTATCAAAATTGTGGTTACGACTCTGATATATATATGTATATGTATATATATATATATATATATACATATATATATATATATATATATATATATATATATATATATACATATATATATATATATATATATATATATATATATATATATATATATATATACATGAAAAGAATTCTTTTGAATTAGAATAATTTTAGGCTGGTCATTTGTTTTTATAATTTTTTAAAAGAAACTTATTTTTATTTAGAAATTAAATCATATTTCTTATTCAGTAAACTTTCTTGATCTAAATGAGGTATAATTTCAAATTATTTTTGTAAACATTGTATACATTTTTTGGAAATGTTATTATAGCCAGGCGCAGTTTTTAGAATAGACCAGTTTAATTTAAAATTAATACTTTTTTCTTTCAGTAGCCAAATATATTTTGATAGCATAGTATCTTTTGAGTATTTTTTTTTGTTTAAAAGATTGTTTGCGGTTGGCATAACGTTTTTTTTTATTTGCCCTCGATTAAGCTAATATATTGTTTATCTCGAAATTTTTAAATCCGCTTTTTTCAAGAGCATCTTCATTCACGCGTTTGGAAGAGTTAAAAATATTTTCATTAGAAGAGTTTTGATTTAGTCTATTGTTAATTGAAATAGGAATTTGTTTTAAGATTTGTGGGAGATGATTTGAATTTAAATTAATATACGATAATTCATCATTAGGTTTTTTAGAAGACCTATAGAAATTTTCCGAGAGGTTAAATGTGACATCAAGAAAATTCACTATTTTTAAATTAATGTTAATTTTAATTTAGAAGAAAGAATATTCAATTTGAATATTTTTTCTGAACATGATGTTGAAGATAAAAGTTAGAAAAGTACTTTTACTAATTTATTATTGCTTTGTTCTTTAAGAACATTGAGCACTCTATTTGTAGAATACACTAACATAATTTATATATATATATATATATATATATATATATATATATATATATATATATATATATATATATATATATATATATATAAAATAAAATTTTTTTCCTTTTTTCAATTTTTTTTTACTTAGCTGGATAGGTTTGTCAGGGCTAGTTACGTTCCCTTTGCACTGGATAAGACAAAAGATACTTGAAATCATATATTTCCAATGTCTGTTTTAAAAATCAGAATGCCAAATGAAGAATCCTTTTCGCAGGTCGGCTTGTATTTAGCCCAGCAAAGACAGCAGTATTTTGTTTTCTTATTCAATTATTTTTACCTGGAAATCAAGTTTCACATTTCCACATTTTGTGAATCGCAAAATCCTCAACGAAAAAGCTACCTGGAGAAAAACTATAGAACAAGTCTTGGATGTGGCACTGTTTCCTTTTGAACGTAGATTGACTTTTTGTGGAAAATCTGACCTAATTGGAGATTGTCAAATGGAAATTTCTTAGGATTGTTGAAACTAACTTCACACTATCACCAATTATCAAGAGACATGTGATGAAAGTTTAAAATTACGGGACAAGGGTCAATGGTTTCAGGTGCATTGCACCAGTCATTGTTTTCAAAATGAATTTATTGGTCTTTTTACAGCTGAGGTTCGCAGGCAAACTTTATCAGAATGCAAATCTGAGAAGCATTTTTCAATTATGGTTGATCCCACTCCTGATGTAACCCTTACTCAACATACTACGCTTATCATTCGATATGTGCATGAAGAAGAACCTGGAAAATTTTAAATTGAAAAACGGTTTTTTATCTTTGCAGATTGTCCTAAGAAGAATGAATCTAATTTTGCAGGATTATTTCTGGAAACTTAGAAAATTTTTAAAATTTATTTTGAAAACTGCCGTGGCCAAGACTATGACAATGGAGCCAACATGTCAAAGGTGTTCGAGCAATGCTACAAATAAAGAACCCATTGTCTATATTATCAACCTGTGGTTGTTTTAATTGAATTTGTTTGAACAGAATGCTGCCTCAAGCTGTACAGATGCTGAGACTTTCTTTAGAACTGTTCAAAACGTGTATAAAATCGTCTTTGGTAGTCCACAACGCAAGAAAATACTGGAAAGAGTCTCTGTCGTGTATCTTTTACAGGCAATCTGGAACATGATGGACTAAAAGACTTAACGTAATTCGCCTTTTCTGTAATCAAATAAATTAAATTATTAAAGCTTTAGAAAAATTTAGAGCTTGTATTTATTCACCTAAAACAAAAAAATGAGATTAGAGGTGCCGTGAAATATTTGAGCTCTTTCAAATGTGTTCTCATGTCTGGAGTTTTGATAAAAATCCTCACACTGATTAATTGCTGAAACTAGGTCATTCAGGCAAAAAATTCAACTATTCATATAAGGCGATATTCAGGGGAAAAATATTAAAGCATTGATCAGTCACCTTAAATCTGTTTTGCAGGAATGGCCAACAGTTTTGAAAAAAGCTAAATTAGCTGCAGATACTCCAGAAATCAGTTCTAAATTTCCAATCCACCAAAAAGTGAAGCGCAAAGATTTTTCTTGGGAGCAAATTGAAGGTGATGATCGTTCCATGGAATCAACTGTAACAGAATCAGGAGAGGAAGCTACATTTCAGAGCGGTTTTTTATTTCATTCTTGACTCTGTGATTGGTAGACTCACTGCTCGTTTCAAAGCCATTCAAGAATTTTTTACTATATTATCTTTTTTGTGGGAATATCAAAAACTGTATGAAGCAATGATAAAGAGTGACATGACTGAAAATGAACTGACAGAAAAATTGCTTCTCATAAAACAATATCATTCTGCAAACTTAGGAGAAAAACCACTTTCCCCATTCGACTTGCTAAATTTAATAAATGAAGGGAACTTGTTAAATTTAATAAATGAAGGGAACTTGTTAAATTTAATAAATGAAGGGAACTCTTCAAAAATTCAGTGATTGCACTGCTTACACTTGATTTAATTTTTATGGTCAACTATGGGACAAGAACAAACAAGTAATCCCGCCATTTTTAGTATTGAGCACAAAATCTTGATTTCCGTGATGTGATTAAAGAGTTTGCAAAACAAAAGACAAAAAAATATTGCAAGAAACAAAAGCTGGACAACTTAATTACAATTATATGTGAGAAATATAGTCAAAAATTTTGAAGAGACTTTTATTTTTCTCGGAGGAGGAGGGGGGTTGTGCCCCCAAATTAAAGGATGCTTGGGGCCCCCAAAATTTGTGCACGGCCCTGCATATATATATATATATATATATATATATATATATATATATATATATATATATATATATATATATATATATATATATATATATATATTATTTAAATATATTATCCGGGAACCCTGCTAACGACATCGGTATTATGTTACTTTAACGGTACTGTATACCTAAAAAAGTAGCGGGAAATTTAAATGTTTTTTTTTTTAAATTAAAATGTTGGTCTCAATCTTTAAGTTTTTAACTTGTCTGTGCATTAAAGTAAGTTAAAGCCAATTTATATTAGTTTTTACATATTAATATTTGTGCTAACTCCCCCCTCCCTCCTCATCAGTTATACAATTTCGAAATCCTAATTTTTAAATTAGTAATGAATCAAAGCAGAAGAATAGAGAGATATATACCAGTTATTGACAATAACTGATATATTTTGCTCTAATCAATTCATACACCAGAAAATATTACATCTGAGAAGCAAATTCAATATAATAAGGTTGTAAATATTTTTTCTGAGGGTTGCGCTTTTGTTTTGGGAAGTGCACTTTTAAAACTGTATTTTGATTTGTTTTATACTCCTTTACTCTACTTTGGAACTACTTTTTTTGTTTTACTGTTAACTTAAGCATTCTCAATTTTTATCATATTGTGCTGGATATTGCTTCCACTAAAGTGCTATATAAAAGCTCATAAAATTGAAAGTTATAATGACTTAAGAATTAAAAAATCAAGTGCAGACTTTAAGGTACTGATTAAAATATCTATAAAAGTATTTAAAAAACTTTGGTGGCTAATTAATTTAAAGAAAATAAATTATGCAGTTTTATAATTATATATAAAATAGTGCCTACCTTACATTGATGAAGTATGGTAGTACAAAGCGAAACAAATTGGCCAAAAAAATCAAAAAAATTAAATATCAAATTAAATATCAAAATCAAAAAAATTAAAAATCAAAAAAATTAAAAAAAAAATAAAATTAAAAAAATTTAAATAATCAAAATGAATTTTAATATTCATCTTTATTCTTTATAAAATCTAATATTTGAGCTGTGGTATCTTTATTTTCATATTTAAAACAACCACATAAAAAAAAAAAAAAAAAAAAAAAAAAAAATTAAAAGAACTAAAAAGCATACAAAGAGTTCTATTGCTTATAAACTTATAAGAATATTTTGTGGTTCCAATTTTTCAAAACTCTTAAAAACGTTCTGACCCCTCCTATTATCGTCCGGTCAGTCTTCCATCTATTATTAGCAATGTATTTGAGTCTTTGATCAACAATTTTAAATATCCTATTGTGAGTCAAATATCTTACTATCAGACAATCGATATGATTTTTGATCCTTTCGCTCTATGGCTGATTTACTCACTGCTGTGTGTGAAAGATTTTTTTGCGCATTAAGTGGAGGCAATGAGGTAAGGGCTGTTGGTCTTGATATATCTTAATTTTTACGACAAAATTTAGCATGCTGGTTTTCCTTATAAGCTTGATTCATATGGTGTGTCCGGGAACTATTGGAGATTATCAAATTGTTTCTTTCAAGCCACTTTATTAAAGTTATCCTCGAAGGCCAACACACTTTTTATTTCCAGTAACTTTTGAAGTACCTCAAGGTTCTATTCTTGGTACTGTTTTGTTTCTTATATTCATTAATAATCTTTCTGATGAACTTATCTAAAGTTGCTCCATTTGTTAATTACTCAAGTTTATACTCCTGTCTTGAAAAAAAGTCTTCTCTTTTGGATTGCTTAGAGCAGGCTAATCTTAAATCTGATCTCACTTCTGTGGCTTTTGAATTATAATTCCAACAAAACTCAGTTGTTTACTGCAAACAACTATCGCAATGCTATCAACTTTATATATTGATGAATGGCAACCTTCTCATTGTGTACTCTTTTTTATGTCTTCTTGTATTATTGTTTACATGTAATTGATTGTTAAATTAGCATCTGCAAAGGTTGCTTCTCTTTATTGTGCTTTCCATTTTCTCTCTTCTGATTCCATTCTCTACCTCTACAATTTTTTTATTCGTCCCTGTATGGAATACTGTTTTCATATTTGGGCTGGTTCTTCTAATGATACTCTTTTAATTCTAGAAAAGGTCCAAAAACGCATTGTAAATGTAGTAGGACCCGGTCTATCTGCTAAGCTTGAGCCTCTTTCCCGTCGTCGTAAAGTTGCATCTCTTTCTCTTTTCTACAAACACTATCATGGCCATTGTTCAAAAGAGCTTTCATCTCTATTTCCATCAACCAAACTCATTCTTGTTTGACTAGTCATTCATCAAAGTCTCATTATGTTGCTGTACCTGTCCCTGGATGCTCTAAAAACTTTTATTTGTCTGGCTTTTTTCCACACACTTCAACCCTTTAAAACTCTCTTTCATCACATGTTTTCCTGACTCATATAACCTTCATTTTTTTAAGTCTTCTGTCAACCGTTTCCTTGCTCTATAACTCTATTTTTTTTTTTAGTAACTTCCAATTTAATAGTGGTTGCTTTCAGCCTTGTTAGGAGTGAATCATAATAATAATAAAAAAAATTATTTTATAAATTAATGTGGTTTATTATTTATTTTTATTAATTCATATTTTTGTTCTTACTTTTTCCCTTTTTTTTAAAATTGAAATTGTATTATTTCTTAACATATTATTGATGACACCTTTATGTTATAAATATAAGTAATTTTTCTGAGGTTTTTGTTAAATGTTTTGATTATATATTAAAAATCAATACAAGTTTTATCTTTTTATTAAAAATTGTTTTTATAGAATAAAAGAATTTAATCGAGTAAATGCTTTTTTGAACTTGAGTTGTCAAATGGATTCACCAAAACCTTTTTTAAGTAAATAATTTTTTTTTTTGATTATTAAAAAATATTGATAAACAATCTAGTTATTAATCTAATAAAAATTATATATATATATATATATATATATATATATATATATATATATATATATATATATATATATATATATATATTATATATATATATATATATATTATATATATATATATTGTATATATATATATATATATATATATATATATATATATATATATATATATATATATATATATATATATATATATATGTATATATATATATATATATTTATATATCAGGATGTCTGCCAGATCAGGGAAATCTGGGAAAACAGGGAAATGTCAGGGAAATCATATCTGCAAAAAAAATCAGGATATTATCAGGGAAATTAGGTTAAGTTTTGGAAATATCAGAGAGAAATCAGGGAAAATGGCTCTTCATCAAACTTACATAACTTAATTAAGTTGTATATGGTATTAAATAATATAAAAGTTAATATAAAAGTTTATTTGGCAGGTAGTTTTATGAACTTCTCTTGATACATTTAATGTGGGTTGTATTATTGTTTATGTTTTTGCAGTTGAAGAGCATTTTTCTAGATGAATCTAGGTCAATTTTTGTGATGTTGAAGTTTAGGTAACTTTAAATTAAGTCAGGGAAAATAGGTATAAGATCAGGGAAGTATCAGGGAAAAGTCAGGGAAACCCACCTTAAAATATAGGCTGACACCCTGTATATATATATATATATATATATATATATATATATATATATATATATATATATATATATATATATATATATATATATATATATATATATATATATATATATATATATATATATATATATATATATATATATATATATATATATATACATATATATATTTATTGTGTGTGTGTGTGTCTTTATTTTAAGTTTTATTTATATATTCAAATATTCTGATTACATTGTACCAACCATCAACATTTTATTATCATAATAAAACCTGAATATAGACTAGCAATTAAACAATTAACTCAAAATCGAGAGGTTATGGATTTAAATCCACCTTACATTTCTGGGACTACCATGCTCAACTTGTTGGTATTATGTACTAACATCATTAGTTATTATAAATCTTATCATAATGCTAATAAACTATACATTTTCTTTAACTCTGAAACACAAACCTTGATGAACAAGGTCGCTGCGTGGAGAAACAATTTGAGTGCGGTACTACCAGGGTTATGGTTGAGATCAAGCTCAAAACTTCTTGCTTCTGGAGCATGCTGTCTACCACTACACCATTACCACATTTTAAAGGATAAAATCAAGTAAAGATTAAAAAAATCATAATTGTTTATAAAAAAGTATTTGTAATAAAAACTTAAATATATTATGGTAAAATAATGATCAATTGTAGATCAGAAAAAGTAAAAAAGTAGATTTTTTTTGGTTGTTTAAAATAAGTACCATTTAGGCATTTACCTAACTCCAAACTTGTGTATAAGCTTACTCAAATTTAGAATTTGGTGAATGTATAAAAGTTACTTATGAAAAATAGAAACGCTTTTCATAATGTTAAGGTGATTAAAGCTCTGGAACAACAAAATCTTATACTTTAAATTAAAATTTTTTTTTTTAAAGTTTACCCCTTTCCTCTACGCTGTTAATTTAAAGAGATAACCAACTTTTTTTCAATGAAATATCAAAATTGTCAAAGAATATAAGTTAAAAGTTGTATAAAAAATAAGGACCCATTTCCTTGCATTGTTTCCAGTTTCCAATCATTGAGATTTTCTCCTAAGCATTCTTTGTAATTGTATTGCCTAATGTCTCAAAGTTACCTGATTAGTTTTTTATGGTAACTTTTAGACAATTTAAAATCTTACAAGTTTCAGCTCTTGTATTATAAGATTAAAATTTAATGTCATCAAATGTTAAGTGAGGTGAATAGAAACACTTTTGGAATGTAGATTAAAAATTTTCTAACATAGGTATAAAAATTCAAATTATAACTTAAAACTCAGGTCTGTAATGCTGGTAAAAAAATATCCATTGTTTCTACTCTCACATTAGGATAAGGTGAGTAAAAACATGTCTTTAAATTTATGTTTGTTTTCTTTTAAACCTTAGGTGAGTTAAAACAAGAAAAAAATGTTCTGTAAGATTAATTAAACAAATTTAATAAATAAACTAGAAACCTATATATACTATATGAACCAATAATAAAACTAAAAAACCTATATAATAAACCTAATATATATATATATATATATATATATATATATATATATATATATATATATATATATATATATATATATATATATATATATATATATATGTATCTATATATATATATATATATATATATATATATATATATATATATATATATATATATATATATATATATGTATATATATATATATATATATATATATATATATATATATATATATATATATATATATATATATATATTTGTATAGATATCAATATATAGAATATATTCGAGGTTAAGTATTTTGATGTAATAATACAAAGTCTCTTGTACATGTTACAGTGCTCAATATTTCTGAATAATAGAGCTATATATAATTATATTTTATTTAAATGAATAAAAACAACTGATTGGCGGGACTTAAAGTTTCATGCCCGAAGGCAATCATCAGTCGTTGATACCATTAAAAGTAGTTATGAAAAAGCAGAAGTTTGCATTTTTGTAGATTTATGGTATGCATATATTTATGGTATACATATATGGTATACATCAGGGCTTGTGATGAAGAAAATCGTCAAGCGTGTTATATCGCGCTGGTAAAATTAGAATATGTTATCATCGAGCGTGATTACGTGCGCTCGAAATAACGTCGGCAAGCGCGATCATGAAAATTGCTGAAGGCGATGCTCATAAAAAGCTTTTTATTTTTTTATTTGTTACATAATTCTTTTGTCAAAAAATGTTTGAATTAGTATCACACTCATGAAACTACTTCAACGAAGTAGATATTTATACTTCCAAACTTCTTGCATATTGTCAGATCGCGATTTTATTTTTAACTATTTATGTTATAAAAAAATAATATCAAACAAAAACGCAACTTCTTATTAATTTAGTATTGAAGTATAATTTAGTGACTTAGTTTTGATTCGTTGTTTTGATATATGTATTTTAAAATGTTACGCTGTAAACTTAATTAACGGTTAATGGTTTTTATATTTCTTGATATTTTTTATTCAAATTAATTATTTAATTTTTTTCTAAAATTTCTTTTTTAAATTAAGTTTTTTTTATCTTAAAAAAATAACACAAGAATAATTTGAAATAATAATAAATTGAATAATAACTTTCCATATAATAAATGTTGACGTCATTACTTTGTTTCCTTTTCGAATGCTATTGCGAACGTTCTAAACAACAGAATCGTTTTAAATTTGAGTTAAAATAAATAATAGTTAATAAAAAAACCTATACTATAAACAAAAAATAATTTTAAAAATTACTCTATTATTAATATTTATTTTTATTATAAACGATGTGTGGAATATTACAAACAATAAATCAAATAAATCTTACTTGATATTTTCACAAGATTAAAAATACTCTGCAGTTTCAATTTTCTTATAGTGGTTTTCTAATTTTCTATTCTTATTTTATTTGCGCATTTTTGTATTCACATTGTGTTTCCACGTGCACATTCCATAATTGAAATTAGTGACTATTAACGACTTCAAACTGCTAATTCATTACGTTAGTGCTAAAGAAATCGACGTAGTGCTTTTTATATTTTATATTAGTGCTTTGATAATAGAATATCTTTAATAAAAAATCTTTTTTAAATATTTTATGAAAATAAAAAAATAATCCCGAGCTATTGGACGAGCGCTATTTTATACGCTCGTTATAAGCTGATCGAGCGTTGTTTATCGCGCCTAGAATGTTTGAAAATACCGTTTACGGGCGCGTTTTGCGAGTGGAGCGCAATCGCGCTCGCTTCATCACAAGCCCTGATACATATATGGTATACAAATATTTATGGTATACATATATAATTATGGTATAAATATATATAAGGTAAAGACCTTTGTATCAATTTTTTGCCAACCCGATGCCAAACTCTAAAAGCTTGAGGTCAGCAAACATTGCCAACCTCATCTTTTTTTATTTCTGAGGGTTGTGCATATATATATATATATATATATATATATATATATATATATATATGTGCTGATTCTTATAATTATTATTATCCTTGTTGAGTTTAATTATGTGTATTCTAAATCTAACCTGTTTGTATATTTTAGTTTACATACTATTATATGAAGAATAAAGCCTTCTATGTCGGCTTAAAATTATTTATAGACTATTATATTTACTACACTACAATTTATTATTCATATTTTAATCCATAAATATCTAAGACCGAAATGATTTGACAGCAATCCCAATTCTGCATCAGCTTCTAAAGAATGGTCATACTGGTTTAGAACTTTTACAAACTTTATGAAATCTGTACAAACAGAAGATAAATTAGATGTCCTCATTAACTATTTATCTCCTTCTGTGTTTGACTATATTGTTGACATTGAATCATTTAATGGCCCTGTAGAAATCATGGAAAACTTATTTGTAAAACCTAAAATGAATTATTTTCTAGACATCAGTTAGCTTCAGGTAAACAATCATCCAGAGAATCTATTGATTTGCAGGCCTTACGTACACTCAGTAAAGATTGCAAGAATACATTTGTGATTCATTTATAAGTGGTCTAAGCTCTCATCATATTCGCCAACAACTACTAGAAAACTCTATTCTTAAACATACTGAGGCCTATAATCAAGCTTGTTCATTGGAAAATGCTCAAAGAAAAACAAAATGTATTCACATACAGTGTATAGTAATGTTGCTACAATTAATAAACATTCTGAATGTATTACTGAGCTTGCTTCAGTTTTTATTAAGCCTAGTGGACTTTGTTATTTCTGTGGAAGTAAATGTCACCTTCAACAATCATGCCCGGCCAGAGACACAAAATGTAATAATTTTGGTAAGAAAGGACATTTCAATAAAGTATGCAAATCATCAAAGAACTCTGTCATGTCCGCTGCTGCTAACTTCCATGAACCAAGTTTAGCCTCGATTACTTGCATTTCTATCAACTCACTCAACTCTATTGTTTATATCTTTATTGCTAGGGCCAAAATAAGAGCTCTTCTTGACACTGGAAGCTCTGACACATTCATAAGCAAATCATTTTGTGACTCTTTAAAACTTAATATACTCCCTTCTAATAAAAGAGTCTCTATGGCTGATCCTTCCTTATCTTGTCAAGTTGTAGGTAACGTTTCAACTTTATTTGGTATGAAATACTCAACTTACTTTACTTTATTTGGTATAAAATATTATCTTTTTGGTTATACCCAACTCTTGCGAAAAAATCATGCTTGGTAGAGATTTCCAACAGTTGCACAAAAGCCTTTATATAAAATATGGTGGTAAAAAAGATTCTTTAAAAATCTGTTCTCTAAATAGTTTTTAATTAAGTTATTAGTTATTAAATTAAATTAAAGCTTGCACTCTTTTCCCTTTTCTATCGCCAGAATGTAGACCAATTGCTTTACCTTCTAGACTGTATAGCTCAGAGGACAAGGCATTCATTGAGCAAGAAACTAAAAAAACTTTTGGTACAAGATATAATTAAACCCAGTAACTCTCCTTGGCGATCACAAACAGTTGTTACTAGGAATGAGGGACAAGAAATGCATAGTCATTGATTACTCACAAACAATAAATCACTTTACACTACTTGATGCTTATCCTTTACCTAACACCAATGAATTAGTTAACTCTGTCACAAAATATTAATTATTTAGTACATTTGATTTAAAAAGTGCTTATCACCAAATACCGCTCCTAGAAAGTGACAAGTATTATACTGCCTTTGAGTCCGACGGACATCTTTTCAAAATTTGAAAGAATTCCTTTTGGCTTCATTAATGCTGTTGCACAATCATGGATAAGTTTGTTCAAGAAAACAAATTAGAAGACACCTTTTTATATCTAGATAACTTGCTTGTATATGGTACATCTAAAAATAAACATGATTTCAATTTAGAAAAATTTCTTGAAGCTTCTAAGAAGGCAATGTTACGTTTTTTTCAATTGATGATGTAAAAAAACCCATTTCTTTGTGTTAAATTTGTGCTGAATTAAAACTAAATACTATGTAAGCAATTTTAACTACACCTTAATAAAATCTACTCAACTTTTCAAATGACTAAACATGGATTAGATCTAGCAACAAATATTTCTCAACAGTTGTTGGTGAGTTTTCAAGATTTCCTTTTGTATTTCCTTGTCATGATATCTCTACTTCAACTGTAATTAAATGTTCAACTCAACTTTTCACTTTATTTGGTATGCCAGCTTATATACATTCAGATCGAGGCACTTGCTTCATGTCTACAGAGCTCCGCAATTTTTTTAATTCTCAAGGTGTCAACCTGAGTAGAACTACTCCTTATAATCCTCAGGGTAATGGTTAGTGTGAAAGATACAATGGCATAATTTGGAAATGAATTTTGCTTGCTCTCAAATCAAAGAATTTACCTACCCTGAACTGGGAGAATGTTTTACTCGTGTTACGAATGTCTTTCATTCAATGCGTTCCTTACTTTGCATTTCTACTAACACTACACCTCACAAACAATTATTTGGATTCAGTCAACGTTCTTCTAATGGACACTCTGTCCTTACATGGTTAACTAATTCGGGTCCTGTATTGCTTAAAAGACATGTTCGACACAGCAAATATGAACCTCTGGTTGAAGAGATTGAGCTTTTAGAGGCTAATAGTAAATATTCTCATGTAAAAATGCCTGATGGACATGAGATCACTGTCGCTACAAGACATCTCGCACCAATGGCTGATATAATCAATGATAATGGACAGAAGTAATAATTACAATGACAATGACGGAAGTAATAACTACAAAGATAACTCTAATGAACCTGATACAATTCCTTCACCTGTGCCTCTCCATCTGAAAAGATCTCAAAACTTTCTACTCTCTCTCCAACAAGTTCTAATGGAATTTCTATTGAAGAACCAGTTCCTCGTTGTTCAGGAAGATCCCGGAATCTTCCTAAATATTTAAAACACTATATTTGAACCATTTGAACTTATCTACTTATTTTGTTTATTTAGTATAGTTAAATATGCTGATTCTTATAGTTATTATTGTCTTTGTTGAGTTTAATTATGTGTATACTAAAATTAACCTGTTTGTATATTTTAGTTTACATATTGTTATATGAAGAATAAAGCCTTCTATGTTGGCTTAGAATTAATTACCGACTATTCTTCATGATGAACCTACTGATGGTTTCACCATCAGTAGGTTCATCATGAAGAATGTCTAAACATAAAAAAAATTTCAAATTATAGAAAAGTTATTTCACAGGAAGTTAGGAATTGCTATAATTAATTATGTAATAACTGTAGTATTTTGCAACCAGGAAGTTGCATCAACTGTCAGATCAGGTTATCCTGTTTTTATCAGGTTATCCAGGTTATTGTCAGATCAGGTTATCCTGCTACTGGTAACATGTAACCCAGTACAATCTGCTTCATGTCCTGCTGCCTTGTAGGATACGCCTTTTTAGGCAAAGGCTAGGAGATGCCAACTCCGATTTAAAACACCCCCTGCCTTGGGGCTCTTGGTTGAGTAAAGGCTAGAGATGGTGTCTCGATAAAAATACTCATCTTGGGCAGATGTTAAATGCACCCAGCTACTGTCTTGTAGAAGGCCTCGTAGGCAAAGACTTAAGGGGTAAACAGATTCTATCTGTTGACCAGCCTCGCACCCCTTCTTCATCTATTAGGCTGGCGCAGATGTATTTTTAATACATTGTTTCCAGTTTAGGATGTTGAATGCTGGATCTTCTTGACTCAATGCATGGGTTTGCTTGTGTCACTGTTTTTATGACTAGGCAACTCATTCTATTATCTCCTAATGAGGGTACAGCTCTAAAACTCAGTTTTATGGTTCTGAGGCCGGCAGGTAGTCAGGTTTCCCGAACTCTGTGGTAGCTCTCAGAGAGGCTGATTCCATCAACAGCTGAAAAATATCAAAGTATTAACAGTGCCATGTTGCGCATGGATGGTGTCCCTGTTTGTACTTTTGGTGTGCATTGCGGAGGCCACATTTGGAGCCCTTTGTTACGGCTTAGGGTTTATTAGTAGTAATGAGGCAATTGCTTGGGCTATTAAACGGTGTTCTGAGTACTATCTATGCTTTGAGTCAAGTTCTTCAATCTAATTTAAAAATGAATAAAGTACCAAAAACTATAAAACACAAAAAACCATCATCATCACCAAGTTCTCTTAACCTATCATTCACTAATATTCGTGGTCTTCGAAGTAACTTTTTTTCTGTTGTTCTTAGTGTTGATGGTTATCTTCCTCTAATTCGTAAAGACTCCAATAGTCACATGCTTGGCCTGGGCATTTACATTCGTAAGAATTCACCTGTTTGTCGTAAAACTAGGTTTGAATCCACAGACTATTCTTTTATGTGCTTTCGTTTAGCACCACTTTACTCTATTGCCTTTCTCTTTGTTCTATATCGCTCTCCTTCATCTCAAGACTGCACTCTTTTTGATGTTATTTCTGATCATATTGACCAAGCCCTCTCTCTTTATCCATCAGCTAATATAGTTGTTGTCGGTGACTTTAATGCTCACCACTCTGAATGGCTTGGCTCTAGTGTCAGTGACTCTGCAGGCATTAAAGCCCACAACTTTTGCCTTTCTCAATCCCTAACTCAAATAGTCAACTTTCCAACTCGCTTTCCTGTCAACCCTAATCATTTACCTTCTCTACACTACTTATGTCTTGTTTCTGATCCTAATCAGTGCTCAGTTTCTCCGCATTCACCCTTAGGTTCTTCTGATCACGGTTTGATCTCTCTAAAACTAATATCTCATTCTTCTTCATCACCTGAATCCCCCTATTACCAAACCTCATTCAACTACAGTAAAGCTGACTGGGATTCTTACCGTGACTTTCTTTGCGATGGCCCTTGGGTAGAAATCTTTCAACTTCCTGTCGACAAATGTGCTTCTTACATAACTTCGTGGATTCAGGCTGGCATGGAATCTTTTATTCCCTCTCGACGATTCCAGGTCAAGCCTCACTCTCCTCCATGGTTTTCCTCACACTGTGCTGCTGCGATTGCCAATCGAAACCGTTACTTCCATATTTATCAGCAAAACTATTCTCCAGAAAACAGGCGTCTGTTTATTACTGCTAGAAACAACTGTAAAAAGGTTTTGTCTAACGCCAAAACCCGCTATTCTCAGGTCATGAAATCTCGTATCTCATCTCAAAAATTAGGCTCTCGTGACTTCTGGAGAATCTTTAATAATATCAATAATAAGGGCAAATCTATAATTCCACCTCTCTTGCATGGTTCAGACTTTGTCACCTCACCTAAAGACAAAGCTGAATTGTTTGCTAAAAACTTTTCATCAATATCATCTCTTGATTCCACTAGTTGCGTTCTACCTGATGATGCCAACAAACAGGCTGATCCATTGCTTGACATTCATATCACTCCAGCATCTGTATCTAAAGTGATTTCCTGCCTAGACTCTTCTACAGCTTGTGGCCCGGACAACATACCTGTTATTGTCTTGCAGAAGTGTTCTCCGGAGCTGTCGTCTATACTCTCGAAACTATTCAACAAGTGCTTATCAGAGTCTTGTTTTCCAGCCTGCTGGAAAGCCGCATCTGTTATCCATATCTTCAAAAATTCTGGGGAGCAATCTGATTCGTCTAACTACCGTCCCATAAGTCTTCTTCCTATCATAAGCAAGGTTTTTGAATCTTTAATTAACAAACACTTAATTTCTCATCTTGAATCTAATAACTTTCGATTTCGATCTTCTCGTTCTACAGCTGATTTGCTAACAGTAATAACTGACAGGTTTTATCGTGCATTAGATGAAGGTGGAGAGGTTAAGGCCATCGTTCTTGACATTTCAAAAGCGTTTGATGAAGTTTGGCATGCTGGTCTTCTCCATAAGCTTTCTTCTTATGGTGTATCCGGCAACATCTTTAAGATCATTGAATCCTTCCTTTCCAATTGTAGCATAAAAGTTGTCCTCGATGGACAGCACTCTTCTTTTTACTCTGTAACTTCAGAGGTTCCTCAAGGTTCTATCCTTGGCCCAATACTCTTTTTAATTTACATTAACATTTTTTCAGATATTCTCACATCTAAGGTGGCATTGTTTGCTGATGATACTACCATTTATTCTTGTTGTGATAAGAAACCAAACCCTCTGATTGCTTGGAGGGGGCATTTGAGCTTGAAAAGGATCTCACTTCTGCCACAGCATGGGGCTCACAGTGGCTGGTGAACTTTAATTCAGATAAAACTCAATTTTTTTCAGCCAATCGTTATCGCAATAATTTAGATCTTCCTATATTTATGAACGGTGATGTACTCGATGAGTCACCTACTCTTCATCTTCTAGGATTAACTCTTACTTCCAATCTTTCTTGGAAACCATATATCAAATCAGTTGCAAAATAAGCATCTGCTAAGGTTGCATCTCTTTATCGAGCTCGTCACTTTCTTACTTCGGATTCTATTCTCTATCTTTATAAATCTCAAATCCGGCCTTGTATGGTATATTGTTGCCATATCTGGGGCGGATCTTCTAATGATGCCCTTTCTCTTTTAGACAAGGTGCAAAAACGCGTTGTAAACATAGTTGGACCTGCTCTCGCAGCCAACCTCCAATCATTATCACATCGTCGTAATGTTGCTTCTCTTTCTCTTTTCTACAAATACTATAATGGGCACTGCTCTAAAGAGCTAGCATCTCTTGTGCCATCTACTAAAATTCATTCTCGTGTTACTCGTCATTCAATTAAGCGTCATCCTTTTTCTGTGACAGTTCCTAAGTGCTCCAAAAACGCTTATTCGTCTAGTTTTTTTCCTCGAACATCAGCTCTTTGGAATTCGCTTCCTTCATCTTGCTTTCCTGATTCATATAATTTGCAATCTTTTAAGTCGTCCGTCAATCGTTATCTTGCCCTACAATCTTCATCTTTTCTCTCTCAGTAACTTCTAACTTTAATTAGTGGCTGCTTGCAGCCTTGTTGGAAGCGAAGATGTATAAAAAAAAAAAAAAAAAAACTACATTAGATAATTAAAAAATCATGAAAAGAATTCTTTAGAATTAGGATAAATTTGGACTGGTCATTTGTTTTTATAATTTTTTAAAAGGAAGTTATTTTCATGTCTGCATTTTATGCAATTTATATATTAAGCTCCAGGTTTATACTTGTTGAGCACTCTTAATTGTATTTTACATAAAATAAACATGGAAACTAACAATTTTAATTATTCCCTAAAAAATATCCCAATTTCAGACAAAAAAAGTTAAACCATTTCTTTAATTGAAAAAATAGAAAACTTTATTAAAAGAATTCGTCGGAAAGCCCATTTTTTCTTAGAATCTGAAAACAAAAAAAGTCCTACAATTGAAAATGAGCAAAAAGAAAATTTCGGATTCAAAACAAAAAACGCCCCACCATTTATTCCTAACCTAGAAAACTTTGAAAATGATTTGTTACACTTGATTAAAACAATAAAATTTCGAAACATTAACAATGATTTTCAAAAGGAACTCAAGTTAGACATTAATAATATAAAATCAAACCCTAATATTTTAGTTTTTGCTGATAAAACAAGCAACATATATCAAATTGCTCCAGATAATCACCACAAATTACTGCGCGATAATATTTCTTATAACTACGCAAAAGCCCCGAAAAACTTAGAAAATTCAATTAATTTAGAAGGCCAAAACATTGCCAAAACAATCAATTTAGATGCTAGAATTGAATCAGTCGCACCAGCGCAAGCGTTTATAACACTAAAAGATCATAAACCAAATTTTGAAAATAAACTCCCTTGTAGGCTACTAGTACCTTCAAAAAGTGAACTAGGGCACGTTAGTAAAATTAAGTTATATAAAATATATAATATTATTCGGAAACAATTAAATTTGCAACAGTGGAAAAACACCACTGATGTTATACATTGGTTTTCTAAAATTAGTAATAAAAATGAATGCATGTTTTTACAATTTGATATTAATGATTTTTACCCCTCAATTACAGCAGAAATTTTAGATAAAACATTAGAATTTGGAAAAACCCACACTGAAATTACAGACGACACTATTCGTCTAATTAAACATTGCAGAAAAACTTTACTCTATTTTAATAACGAAACGTGGAAGAAAAAAACCACACACGAATGCTTTGATGTAACAATGGGAAGTTACGACGGAGCCGAAACATGCAAATTTGTATGCTTATATATTTTAAATTCCCTAGCTAAAATAGTTCATTTTAATCAATTAGGCTTGTACCGGGATGATGGCTTAATAATAATGCAAAAAAAAATCAAGGTCTCAACTTGACAAAGTCAAAGGCAAATGTTGTGGGCTTTAATGCGTGCAGAGTCACTGACACTAAAGCCAAGCCATTCAGTGTGATGAGCATTCAAGTCACCAACAACAACAATATTAGCTAATGGATAAAGAGAGAGGGCTTGATCAATTGGATCAGAAATAATATCAAAAAGAGTGCAATCTTGAGATGAAGAAGAGCGATATAGAACAAAGAGAAAGGCGATAGAGTGAAGTGGTGCTAAACAAAAGCACATTAAAGAATAGTCTGTAGATTCAAATCTAGTTTTCCGACAAATGGGTGAATTGTTACAAATGTAAATGCCAAGGCTAAGTATGTGGCTATTGGAGTCTTTACAAAGTTAAAGGAAGATAACCATCAACACCACGATCACAAGATGAGACAGCTGAACTTATGTTTGTCTCACAATAAGCAAGTAGGTCTAGTGAACTTTGCAAGAGGTAAGACTCAACAGAAGAAAAGTTACTTCAAATACCATGAATATTAGTGAATGATAGGCTTAGGGAACTTGGTGATGGTGCTTTATAGTTTTTTGTACTTTATTCTTTTTTAAATTTGTTAAAGAACTTGACTCAAAGCATAGATAGTACTCAGTACACTTACTAATAGCCCAAGCAATTGCCTTATTACTACTTATAAACCCTAAGCTGTAACAAAGTGCTCCAAATGTGGCCTTGGCAATGCACACTAAAAGTACAAACAGGGACACCATCCATGTGCAACATGGCACTGCTAATACTTTGATATTTTTCAGCTGTTGATGGAATCAGCCTCTTTGAGAGCTACCACAGAGTTTGGAAACCTAACTACCAGCCAGCCTCAGAACCATAAAACTGAGTTTTAGAGCTGTACCCTCATTAGGAGATAATAGAATGAGTTGCCTAGTCATAAAAACAGAGACACAAGCAAATTCCATGCATTGAGTCAAGAAGATCCAGCATTCAACATCCTAAGCTGGAAACAATGTATTAAAAATACATCTGCGTCAGACTAATAGGTGAAGAAAGGGTGCGAAGCTTGTCAACAGATTGAATCTACTTACCCTTAAGTCTTTGCCTAGGAGGCCTTCTTCAAGACAGTAGCCAGATGCATTTAACACCTGCCCATGATGAGTTTTTTTTATCAAGACACCATCTCTAGCCTTTACTCAACCAAGAGCCCCAAGAGAGGGGTGTTTTAAGTCAGAGTTGGCATCTACTAGCCTTTGCCTAAAAAGGCGTATCCTACACGGCAGCAAGACATGAAGCAAGGCAGCAGGACATAAATCGTTTAGAAAGAAATGATTTGATAATCTCGCCTTTAGAATTAGTGTCGACATTCGGCAATGCCAACCTAACTGCTGACCTGATAGTGTCTGAGGTCAATAAAATTATGAAAATAAAAACAGCAAAACAAATGCTTTAAATTTAAATAAAATTTTTTAAATAAAAACGATAAAATAAATGTTTCATTTAAGTTTTAAATGAATTTGTTTTAATAAAAAAAAGAAAAAAAAACCTCATTTAAGTTTTATATAAAACAATTAAAAAAAAAAAAAAAAAATATTTTATTTAAATCTTAACTAAAATAATAAAATCAAAATTAGAAAAATAATTTTAAAATTTTTTACTCAAGTTCTTATTAAATTAGTTTAAAAACACATGAGCAAAATGAATATTTTGTTAAATTCCTAATAAAATAATTAAAATAAAAACAGGAAAACAAACTTTTCACTTAAGTCAGGGTTAGGGTTGGGGTTAACCCTAACCCTAACTCTGAACAAATTCATGTAAAAAAACAAGAGCAAAATGAATTTTTCAAGCATAAAAACAGGGTTCAGTTAAGGACTTATTAAATTGTTTAGAGAGAATTAAAGAGAGAACCAGAGAACATTTTTGTAACACTATGACAGGAATTTTGCCTGGACCACAAGCCATAGAAGAGTTTAATTGAGACATGACTTTAGCAACTGAGACTGGAGTGATTTGAATGTCAATGTCATAAATAATGGGTTAACCTGTTTAAACTGGAATGGAAGCAAGAGTGGTGATATGGCCAAAAGATTCAAGAGTCAAATTAGAAAAAAAGTCCTTCACAAATATTTCAGCTTTATCTATGGGAGAGTTTATAAGATCAATCCCATGAATTAGAGATTTAATGTTAGGCTTACCTATGTTATGAAGCTGGTAAAGGTTTTCCAAAAGTCTTTAGAGCCGATTTTCTGAGATAAAATATGAAATTTAGTAAATTATGAATAATATAGCTTAACATCAGACTTTCTACATTTACTTCTCGCAATAATAAAAAGGCATTTGTTTTAAATAGTAACTGTTCTTTTGAAAAAAATTAGAAAAATAATTACGATACGGCAGCAAAACAAGAAGATATAACCCATGGAGTAGAATTAGGCTTGACTTTAAACCAATGAGAAGGAATAAAAGCCTCCATACCTGGCAGAATCCGCAAGGTTATGAAGTAGGTGCGTTTATCAGTGGGAAAGAAAAGACATTGACCCAAGGACTGTCACAAAGAAAAAAAGAATCCTATTCAGCTTTAGGGTAGTAGTAAGTAGTGTGATGATAGGGTGAGTCCCAAAACGAAGTACGAGATTAAAGATTTAAAAAGATCATTGCATGGTGGGAACCATTTTAAGAAGAACAAGAAGAAACTGAACACAAGCTACAGTCAGACACAAGACACAAATCAAGAAGTGAAGGTAAGTGATTAGAGTTATCTGGAAAATGAGTCACAAATTTGACTATCTGAGAAAGAGATTAAATAATACAGAAGGTTTGGGCTTTAGTGTCAACAGGATCAGCGGTGTTAGAGCTTAGCCATTCATTGTGATGATCATAAAAAGTATTATTAACATCAATATTGGCTGCAGAGTAAAGAGAAAGGGCATGGTCAAGTTGATCAGAAATTACATCTAAAAGAATGCAGTCTTGAGAAGAAAGAGAACAATAAAGAACAAAGAGAAAGGTGATTAAGTGAAGAGGATTCAAACCTGATTTTTTGACAATTAGGTGAATTAATGCGTAATTATACCTCCAAGCCAAGCAAGTGACCATTAAAGTCTTTGCGAATCAAAGAATAATACCCAATCAATATTAAGATCTGAAGAAGGAATAAGCGGATTTAAATTTTTTTCACAATTTCAGTAGCTAGCAAGTCTGGTGATTTTTCCAAGAGGTAAGATTTAACTGATGGAAAGTTACTTCAAAAACCAGTAGTGTTTGTGATGAAACAGTTAAATAGTGGGGGATGAAACAGTTAGTGGGGAGTTTTTTATATTTCATATTTTTGGTTGCTTTGGGCATGGTTTAAGTGTAAAGAGAACTTGACTTATTTACAGTTAGAGCACAGCATCCCAAGCAATGAGCTATGCAGTTGTTTCAGTCTTGTTTAATAACTTTATTAACTAATAGTTGTAACTTAAAGCTCCTTATATGGCCTCAACAATGTGCATCAAAAGCATTATTCATGTGCAACATGGCGCTGTTAATACTCTGATATTTTACATCCGTTGATGGAATCAACCTCGCTGAGAGCTACCACCCAGTTTTGGAAATCATACTACCAGCAGGCCTCAGTACCATTAAACTGAGTTTTAGTACTGTAACCTCTTTAGGAGGTAACAGAAAGAGTTGCTTAGCCACTATTATGAAGGCACAAGTAAAAATCTATGAGTAGAGTCTAGAGGATCCTGCATTCATCATCCTTAGCAGAAAACAACACAACACAGGTTTACATCTACGGTAGTCTAATAGATAAAGAAGGGGTTTAAGGCTACAAAATCATCCTGATTACCCCTAAAGTCTTTGTCTAGGAGGCCTTCTACAACTCAGTAGATGGATGCCATTAAAATCTACCCAAGATGAGCTTTTTTATTGAGACACTATCTCTAGCCTTTATTCAACCAAGAGTCCCAAGGCAGGGGAGTTATAAGTCTGAGACCATATTTCTGACCTGACAAGGTCAGGTCAGTTGTATGGTCATATCTAAAATTTGTTAAACATACTAATAATGTATATTACTGTATATGTTATTAGAGTCATTTTTATAAACTCTTTTTTCTTATATTTGAGTTTGGCTTATGATCATGTATACAATTTATTAAACAGGCGTATGGTCATGTATATGATTTATTAAACATACTAATAATGCATATAACTGTTTGTATTGTTAGAGTCATTTTTATTCTTGTTTTTATTAACTTTTGTTTTTTATAATTGAGTTTTACTTTCATTGTTGTAATTGGTTTTATTGATTTTTCAGTTTCTTCTGCTGATGGATCAGTAACAAAACTAAAATCTGTTAGAGAAATACGTATCTTTTCTTTTAGTTAGCAATAGCTTAGAGTTTGTGTTTATGATATATTCCCCTTTCTATAGTTTCTATTGTTACAGGATAAATTATGTTTAAGATAAAATACACTGGTATAAGTAAAGTATGAACAACTGTGTTTTCATATTTTTATTGCACTAAATGTTTTTTTTTTTGGATGTTTTTATTGCACTAAATGTTAGGAGAGCATTTTGAGTCATTATTTTTTACAATTCAATGCATTTGAATCAAATTAGAAAAAGTGTAGGAAAATGATAAAATAAATGTTTCGTTTTATAGGAAAAATGATAAAATAAATGTTTTGTTTTAGGAAAAAAAGTATATCCAAAGCATAATGGCTTATTTGTCAGGCAGTTTCAAATCTGTTTAATCTATTTAAACTCTTGCTAATGAAAGCTGCCGAAAGTGGCTTTTCTTGTTTATTAACTTTGAACATAAGTCATTGGTAGCAGTTTTTAAATATGCTTCACTATTTATTATATTATGTTATTAATTATTTATTATATTATGTTATCAACATTTCTTTGTTTAAAAAACTAAAATAGTTCTCTTTAGATTAATTAAAAAATGCAAGACTTATTTGTATAATAATATAAAGTTATCCTATTAAAAAGGTGTCGTTCTTTAAATGATGCTATCAGTACAAAGTTATTGAAAATTTTGTATAGCGCTATCAATGTGAATTTTTAAATAGTATGATGTATTGTAAATGAAGCTTCTAAAAAAATGCTGGATTGGTTAAATTGTAGCAAATCAGAAAGTGAGTGTGAAAGAAGTTCAACCTTTGAACATCCAGAATATTCAGATCATTTAGCATTTATTTTGATAATCTAACACATTTATTTTGTTTACGATCTTCTAAAAGGTGTGTGAAAGAAGTTCAAGCTTTCTTTTAGCTTTCAAGTTTGCTCAATGAAAATTTGTTTGAACTTAAAAATTTTAACATTCAAATTTTTTAAAGTCATTGGGTGTTAAGGTGGTGGTGGTTGGGTGTTATATATTCTAATTATAAATCAAACTATGTATTAACAATTTTTTTATTTTTTCTTGATATATTTCTCAGCTGAAGAATACAGAAGAGTTTTCCCATTTCTATATTTTAATGCCTTGCAATCAAAACTTTTTGATAAGGTGATTTTTTAAAGTTTATATTTAAAAAACATTTACAGAAATATTTTTATTTTTAGGACGCTATTTTAGTATTATTTGTTTCTTTAAAACGCAATCCTAATATTTTTGGTATCTTTAAAATGCTATTTTAGTATTATTGGTGTATTTAGGATACTATCATAGTATTATTGGTGTCTTTAGGATGCTATCTTATATTATTTATGTCTTTACATTGCTATCCTAATGTTTTTGGTATTTAAATTTTTGGGTTTTATTAATGACTTCAAATAATATTTTAATTTTGTAGTGTTTAGAATATACAGAGCTTATATATTTATATGTTTTTGTTTTAAATCTTCAGCTGTTTTATTTTTAACTATGTTCTTGTTGCTAATTATAATTAAATGTAGAATTGATGATTTTAAGCCATATTGATTAAAAATGTTATTGATGTCTTTGGATGTTATTGATATCCAGATGTTTTTAATATCTTTAGGTGTGGCTGGTGTTTTATGGTGTTAATTTTATTATTTTCATTAGGTTATTTATAAAAAAGACTTTGTTGTTGTCTAGGTAATGTATTCAGATAACCCTATTGTAGTTTGTTCTCCTACTGGATCAGGAAAAACAGTATTGTTTGAACTATGTATTATTCGTTTCTTACTTAAAAGTGGTGCCTCTCATTCTTTATACAAAGTTGTTTATAGTAAGCATTTTTATTTTAATATTTATATTCTTGTTTTTTCAAAATAATTCTATCACTTTTTAAATATATTAAAAAAAAAACAGTGATAAATCAATAATTTTATCAAAAAATGATATAATTATTTTGTTTTGTATAATGATTTCTACTGGTTTTTGATTTTTTTTCCCTTTAGAATGAAGCAAACATCTAGTATATATGAATAATAGTTAAAGTAATTTATAAAAGTTATTTTCCAGAAAGAAATGTCATTTCTGGTTTTTTTTAAAAATTTCTCAAAAATGGTGAGTTATTTCAAATTCAAAACAACAATTCAGTCCAAATAAACTTTTAAAGAAACAAATAAAATGTGTCAAAAAATATAATAATGCACATTGTTGATTAAACTTTTGCAGATTCTCCAAATTTAGATTATTTGACCAATCAAAATAAACATCATACGCTCTCATCACAACTCTGTGTTGCCAAGCAATCCTTTTAAATAAGCATCCTTTTAAAAAAGCTTATCGAAGCTTATCTCTAACTGATTTATAAGGCTAAGTCTGTAGTTACGCAATAAAGTATCTAGATTAGGCAAGCCTAGTACCATAAACATATTTGTAGTGCTCGAGTAATTGTCATATCCTAAAAACATTTTAGCACATTTCTTGTAATAAGAGTCTAGCTTTAACATAGTATTTGCACTAAAATTAGTCCATAGAGCCACATCTTAAAAACAGAGGCAGTAGGTCTTAAATAATTGCACTTTTACCTTAATCGAGCATTTCTTGAATCATCTAATTAATATGTTTGTATGCATATAAAGACATTTAATCTCTTAATTTATATCAGGATTATCAAACAACCCATTTTCTATTATGTGATCCAGATACTTGAATTTGTCAATGAAAACTAATTCACATTCAGCTAAGGTAAACAGTGGAATATTGATTGACACAATATAACATCTCTGTTTTGGATTAAATACCATACACACCGTTTTTTTTATTTTATTAAATGACATGTTAATGGCAGTGGCTTCAACATTTAATGCAATTAATAATTTTTGAAATGCAAACCAAGATGGAGCAATTAGTACAATATTGTTGGCATATGCCAAAAGATTCAAAAAAGTTCCACCTATGTTATATCCAATATGCATATTTGTAATATTGAAAATCAGTGTTCTTATATAAAATATGAGCAAGAATGTTGGAAGAATCCCACCTTGCATTACACCATTGCTTATGTTAAAGCTATCAGAGTTTACTTTCTGCCATCTGACAAACAAAAATAGTTTGATTCTTGTACCAAGATGCAAGTAGACAGACAACATTCTTTGCAATACCCTGATCAATTAATTTAGAAAACAGTTTCCAATAATTAACGCTATCAAAAGCTTTGTTAAAATCTATAAAGCATGTGAATTCATGGCTTCCGCTAGAAATATAGTATTCAACTGTCTTTTTTAAATAATATGTACAAGACTTTGTGGAATGATTTTTTTTGAAACCAAACTGAAAACCATCAGCATTCTCATGAGATTCGATTCTTTCTAATAAAATACATTCAAGTATTTTAGAACAAGCGAAAGAGATTGCAATTGCTCTGTAATTATTTACATCTGAGGTATTATCGTGGCTTCACAAAATGTTGATGCCAAATGTCCATACAACAAGCATAAATTAAAAAAAAAACTTGGATATTCTATGTCCTCCATATATAAATGATTCCATAAACAAGTCATTTGGTCCAGCAGATTTTGGTCCAGCACATTTTGCCAAAAAAGTATGAACTTTTTTGGCAAAATGTTCATACTCCAGATAATAGTTGTTCAGTTTCCATGTCTCAAAAGATGAAATATGAACCAACTCACTTCAATTGTTAGTGAAATCAAGCTAGGAGGCTTATCCTGATGAAAATCTAGGCAGTTCAGAATTTTAAAATCCACTTGCTGCCTGTTTACCTCACCAAGATGATGGACCTCTTCATCAACTAGAGTCATAACAACAGTGGTAGGATCAATAGACCAGGTGTGTCTCTTCAGTGAGTCAGTCAAAGGTTTTTCCTACTTAGGTTTGATATCAGAGTATCTTGTCATCTGCCACAGAGCTTTCATATCCTAAGAAATAATCATAATATAAGTTATTTTTATTTAAACTTCAAAACATTTTGAATTATAAGGAATTAAAAGTAGAAAAGTAGGAGTTAAAATTACAGTAAGAAAACCTGACAGGAAGTAATTACTGGAATTTCTGCCGTTATAAAACTATTTAGTGTAAAACACTGCAGTGAAGAAGGCCATGTCTTCGATTTATTTCTTTTCTTGAGCCCTAAGACTGGGAATGTTATTCAATAGGAGGAGCATCTTCATAAAGTATTATATGATATAAAGTACTGACCATTAAAATATTATATAATATAAAGTACTGACTTCTTCGTTTTCATTTTTATAATGTTTTCAGTGAACTCTAAAGCTTTTTTGGATTGATCTTGCAACCAGATATCAGTGATATGGTCAATCTTTATTCTGTTAAATACAGTAGAATCATGATCCAAAGAATTCCACACAAGCCTAATCTTATTAAACAGAGGATTGTCTGGTCCATTTGTGTTACTAATTGGGTAGATGTCCCAGCAGTGAACAATGCGTCTTACATACACATGATATCTGCATGCTAATAATCCTTGTAAGAAACTTGTAAGTAATTTAACTTAAGGTCAAGAAATTTCATGATTGCTGTTTTCTGCTCCTCTCCTGTATTTGAAGAGAGAGGTTAAATACCAAGTAGCTCTGACTGTCTATTTATCCTGAATAATACAGCAAGTCTGTGATGTTTAAATTTTTTTCATCTGTGAATTCTTTAACAATCTTGCTATCAAAGTGTAGAATTTGGGAATACTAATGATGGCGCAAGATTAAAAATTTGTTCACTAATCTTCACTCCTTCTTTGAACAAAACCTCTTCTATAGCTCCTTATGGTATTGCACTAGACACTACAAAGTCTAACACAGAACCTCCAGAGTTTGCGATGAGACTTGCAAGGTTGGCAAAAACCCGTTTTATTTAAAAAAATAACCCAACCCAGTGGGTTTTTTGGGTTTTTATTGGGTAAATTTGGTTGTTTTTTTTTAATTTATTTCACATCTGTTAAATTTTTTTTTTTTACTGTTTAATGGTATTAAAAATTAATATAATTTCCTCCTTTAACATTATTTAAAATATATTTTATATAATGTTATTAAATAATTTATGAAAAGAAATTTTTAAATTATTTAAAAAAAGATTTTTAAACATAATTTAAATCTGTAATAAAAAGATTAATTTTATGTTTTTAATATTTTGTTAGTAAATCTACTCTGATAGCTGTTATTGTTGGTTATAATAGTTAGTAATAATAGTTAATAATAATAGTTAATAATAATAGTTAATAATAACAGTTAATAATAATAGTTAATAATAATGGTTAATAATAATAGTTAATAATAATAGTTAATAATTAATTTATTAATAATATAATAGTTATAATGTTAGTGTTGGTTATAATAGATCATAAAATTATAAAATATCTTTAAAAAAACTCAATAAAACCCAGATTGCGCAGGTTTTATTGAGTTTTTTTAAGCAGGTTTTATTGGGTTTTATTGGGCAAGTTTTTTTGGGTGGGTTTTTTAATGCAAACCCTGGAGATTCGACACAATAGTAGTGTGCTGTGGAGCAGACAGCACAATGTAATTTGATGTAAATTAAATAAGTATTTGATGGACCATTCCTGTGGCATCCCTTTTTTAACATGTTATAATAATCTACTGTGCTCTGAATCTTCACCCTATACATTGCAAATAAAGAATTAGATTCCCATTTTAAGAAAATGTTTACTCTAACTAATTAAATTTAATAAATACCAAAAATACAATGTAAAGAACGTAATAAAGCAACAAAAATGCATGCTTCCACTTTGTAAATATAACTTTTAAATTCAATTGAAAGTTATAAGTTTGGTATTTTTGTTTAAACATAAACAAAGAATTTAAAATGTTTATCTTATATTGTCTGTTGTAATTAGATGGAATCCAGCTTAATATCATGATACAACCAATTTAGACATCACACAGCAGTAGGTGTTCTCTGCAGGGCACTGAAGCTTGAAAGAGTTTATCTTAAATTGACAGCTGATTAAATTCATTTGTCTGGCATTGAAATTTAGCTTTTTAAGATTGAGATTATACTGCAGAAGGTTTTTACAGTTTGGATGCTTATTGCTTGGGATAGTCTCACTAGTTTTCTTCACAAGAAATATTTCTGATCTGTTTCTAGTACATTTTGGCTTTTTCTTTGGAGACGTTTTTTATTTTTATTTACTGTAAATACAGACATAAATATAAAATAAGTATAAATATTTACTGAAAATTTAGATATTATTGCTAAACATCAAATATTAAAGAAAAACTACCTTAAATGGTCACATTAGAGGGACAAACAATAGGTCACACAAGAGGGACAATCATAACTCATTTTTTGAGTACTTGAATTCTGTAGCCGCTTTACTAATTAAAAAATTAAGAAGTTATGAAAAAAAGACTGTTTATACTTTATAGAAGTGTGAAAAAATGCAAAAAACCTTTTGCAAAATATAGTTGTTTGAATGACCCATTATTTAAACTGATGAAGATTAACATTTAATTTCAAATTAATTAATTTGCATAAAACCACCATTAAAAATTTAACTTTTCAATATTGGTCCACTATATTGTACCAGCAATTTGGCTGAAAAAAGCTAAAAAAGAGTCAAAAAATGCACTTTAGGTTCATTAAAACAGATAAAGTGGTCTAAATGTGACATAAAATTTGTATACAGTAATATCTAGGGACATATGGTGTCTATATGAGAAGCAATGTTAGTTGAAATTTTGAAATGTCATTTTTTTAAAACCCCTTAATAAAATTTATTTACAAGCTTGGGAATTTTTTTAACATCTTCAATAAGGCTGAAAGCAACCATTATTCGAGCTCTTTTAGAGCAGCTCCCATAGTATTTGTAGAAAAGACAAAGAGAAGCAACATTTTGGCGATGTAACAATGGTTGAAGGTTGGGTCCCACTATGTTTACAATGCATTTTTGTACCTTGTCTAAAGGCATCTTTCAAAGATCCACTCCACATATAGCAACAGTATTCCATACGTGGGAAGATTTGGGATTTATAGAGATAAAAACTAGAATTGTAAGTAAGAAAGTGGCAAGCACAATAAAGACATGCAAGGTATTACCTAATACATTTTAAGAAGAGAGCTTATGGAGAAGACCAGCAAGTCAAACTTTATCAAAGGTTTTAGAAATATCAAGAGCAATTGCTTAAACCTCCACATTTGTCTATTGCATAATAAAACATATCACTTATTACCGTTAACAAATCAGCAGTAGAATGAGAAGATTAAAAACCATATTGATGATCAGAAAGTAAGTTATTAGATTCAAGAGATTAAGTGTTTGTTAATTAAAGATTCAAAAACCTTGCTTATGATAGGAAGAAGACTAATGGGGCAGTAGTCAGACGAGTCAGATTGCTCTTCAAAATTTTAAAAAATAGGGATAACAGATGCTGCTTTCTAGCAGGCTGGAAAACAAGACTCTGATAAATACTTGTTAAATAGTTTTAAAAGCATAGACAACTCATAGACACTCCAAAGAAAACTTCTGAAAGACTATTACAGTTTTGTTGTCCCAACCACAAGCTGTAGAAGAGTCTAAGCAGGAAATCAATTTAGATACAGAAGCTAGAGTGATATGAATGTCAAGCAATGTATCAATCTAGTGGAATTAACTAGTGGAATTAAGAGATAAGATTAATGAAAAGTTCTTAGCAAACAATTCAGCTTTGTCTTTAGGTGAGGTAATAAAATCTGAACCATGCTTGGGAGAGGAGGAATAACAGATTTGCAATAGTAAAGCGGCATTTCCAGCAATAGTAAAGCGGCATCTCTTTTCTGGATAATTCTTTAGGTAAAAGAAATAGAAGTATTGGTTACGATTATATCTTGCAGCAACATATTGAAAATAAATTAATGGAGAAGAGATAGTATAGATATTGGCTCGCATATACGATATGCTTGTCAAATATGGGGACAATCTCAACAGCAAGAAGTTTTAAGGATATCTCATCTTCAAAACAAAGCTTTAAAAATAATACATTTTCAGAATTACAAATGCAATCCTAATGTGCTTTATCTTACTTCTAATATCCTTAAACTATACTTGAAAAGTTGAAGGTTGTATAAGTTTGGAAAACATGAAGATGTGAGAGAGTTTCAAAGAGTTAAAGTGTGAGGAAAAAAACTAGATACAATAAACAAATGAGACATTGCTGAATCAGGAGTCAACGAGAATGAGTTTTAGTTGATGGAACTAGAGATAATAGCTTGTATATATTATATATTAATATGCTCGAATCTGTTACAGAAGTGAAATCAAATTCAAGATTGGCTTTATACTTCTTTTTTGACTTTTGTCAAGAAAGGAGTATAAAGTTGAGTCATCAGCAAGAAGAGCTACTTTAGATGTAAGGTTGTCAGGGAAATCATTAATTTAGGTAAGAAACAAAACAGGCCCAAGGATAAAACCTTGATGTACCCAAGTAGTTACTGGTAATCAACGAGAGTGTTGGCCTTCAGGAATGACTTTAATAAAGCTGTTAGAAAGAAACAATTTGATTATCTCAAAAACTTTCAGGGATACACCATATGAAACAAGCTTATGGAGAAGACCAGCATGCCAAACTTTGTTGAAAACTTTGGGTCCAGAGCAATAACTGTAGCCTCTCTGCCTCCATCTAATGCACAATAAAATCTTTCAGTCATAACAGTTAGCAAGTCAACCATAGAGCGAGGGAATTGAAAACCGTATTAATTGTCTGATAGCAAGTTATTCAACTCAAGATTATATCTGAGAAGTTTGTTAATCAAAGACTCAAGGACCTTGTTAATAATAGAAAGAAGACTGATCTGGCAATAATTGGAGGATTCAGAATATTCACCTGAATTTTTGAAAATTAGAACATTAGATACCATTTTCCAGCAGGCAGGAAAACAAGACTTAGTCAAGCATTGATTAAATAGTTTAGAGAGAATTACAGAGAGTTCTGGATAACACTTTTGTAAGGCTATGACAGAAATATTTTCTTGACCGCAAGCTGTAGAAGTGTTTAATTGAGATATGACTTTAGCAACAGATGCTGCAGGAAGGAAGAGATTAACTATAAAATTCGATAGTTGAATCAGAAGAAAGGTTTTCTTCAAATAATTCTGCGGAAAGGTAATAAGTTCAGTCTCATGAATGAGAGATGGAATGTTACACCTACACTTGTTAACAACGCTATTGAAAAATTTTTAAAAACCCTAACCCTGACTTCTGAAATAAGATACGAGATTAAGTAAACTGAGAATAATGGAGCTTAGCATCAGACAGCAATTTTTTACATCAATTTCTTGCGATAATCAATAGCCTTTAGTTCTCTAGAGAGTTGCTGTTCTGAAAAAGATAAAAAAAATAATTATGATCAGATATAGCAGCTGCACAAGAAGATGAAAACTATGGAGTAAAATGAGACTTGAGTTGAGAACTGATAAGAAGAAATAAAAGCATCTATTCCTGCCTGCATCCAGGAGGTTACGTTGGAGGTGCATTTATCAGCTGAGAGAGAAAAGAAGTCGACCCAAGAAGAGTCATGAAGAAAATCACCAAAGGAATCCCAGTCAGCTTTAGGGTAGTAGTATGTAGTGCAATGATTATGGGATTTCAGAAAGGAAGTATGAGAAGAAAGATTTAAAGAAATCATTGCATAGTTAGAACCACCTAAGAGAGAATAAGGAGAAACTGAGCACAAACTAGGATCAGAGACAAGACATAAATCAAGGAGTAAAGGTAAATGATTAGGATTGTCAGGAAAATGAGTCACAAAGTTAATTATCTGAGAAAGAGATTGAAAATTGTAGAAGCTATAGGCTTTAGTGCCAGCAGGATCAGTGGAGTTAGAGTCAAGCCATTCAGTGTGATAAGCAAAGTGACCAACAAAAACAACATTGGCAGAGGGTTAAAGAGAGAGAGCGTCTCAATTTGATCAGAAGTTACATCTAAAAAAGTGCATAGTTGGTAAGAAGGAGAATGATAAAGAGCATAGAGAAAGGTGGTAGAGTATATGTTACTGATCGAAAACACATAAAACAATGGTCAAAAGACTCAAACCTGATTCCACTACAAAGAGGTGAATTGATGCATATGCATACTGGATAATTTCATGTCAAATGATCCAGATCATGTTGCCATTCATCTCAGATTTTGCTAATTTTTATACAAGAGTGCTTAGTAATAATAATAAAAATAAGAATTCCTTTGAAAATTTTAGCTTCTGGCTCCAAGAAGATCCTGAATTAAGACTATTTTACTTTTAGCAGATTTGGCCAGGCCCCTCTTGTTACTTCATAATTGCAACATTTCTTTTAAGGTTTCAAGTCACATAACTTTAAAATTATTTGATTTTTTTACTTAAAAATTTGTAACTGGCTATTTTATGGGGCAACGAGTCCAATGAAATGATCAGAAGTGTAAAAAATTGTTATTAAGTACCTGTAATTATCAATTTAAATAAATTTGTGTAATTTTTATATACCTATTTTTAATGCTCAAGGAACCTATGTGGCCTTGATGATTTCAAAAAAATATATATTACACATCATTCTATATTCATTGATCTTTTCAAAAAAAGTTTTGTTCTTTAATTATATGGATTTCCATATATAGATAATGGAGCATGGTATATAATACTCTGCTACTTTTTTGTAGCAGAGTATTGTGATTGATTTCACTACCTTTCAGACTAGCTGGAGCTCTGAAAACTTTGGCATTTCTGTAGTACTAATAAATGTGCATATTAAAATTGTTTTCAGGGCTCATGACACCAGGCAGAGGGGGCTGGATATGAGGCTCACTTTTTTTTAGTGGAAACTTGTGATTGATTTTTCACTACTTTCCTGACATACTGGAGCTCTGACACTTTTCAGCATTTGTGTAGTCCTGATGAACATATGTTAAAATAGTTTCTAGGGTAGATGACCAGAGGGTCCATAAAGCTGGGGCACTTACAACTAAGCCCCACTTATTTTCTCAAAAAAAATTTTTTTTTTTTTGCATTATTAATAAAGTAAAGATAATTTTGAAAATATTGTCTTTTAAAAACTTTGAAATTTTTGTCAAAAATTTTTGGTCAAAGTCTACATATGTCTAGTTGTTGTTACAGTTGTGTCAGTGATACAAATTAAGTTGTTAATATGAAACCAACACTCATCTGCACTTGATGGCCAGAAAAGTTTGTTAAAAGAACCACGTGGGTTCATAAATGTTACCATAACCTTGCTCAATATTGTCAATTTATTTTATCATACCAATCCAATAAAATGAATCATATTTGCACAGAATAAATTCACCAAAATTTAATGTATTGATGTTAGTTTGTTGATTAGGTTGAATAATTTGAATACCAGAAAAAAAAAACATGGCTATATTAGAGTCTTCAGTTATTGGTTTACACTCGTATTTATAGATTCTAGTGTATAGATAGCTATTCTACTATAGATAGCTATAGATAGCTATAGATAGTGATTCTACTATAAATAAATAGTAATATTTATTAATTCTGAGTTTATTTGATGATAGCTCCTCGTTTCAGGAATGGTTCTTTTTAGCTGAAAATAATTTTTCAAAGTGGTGTGCAATTCTGTCAGTCTTTCTTTTTCAATCTTGAAAAAAAAATCATATTAATAGTCAAACATTTTATTACAATTTAATATCTGGTCATTTATGTGGCTTTGTAGACTTGCATTTGCAGGCAATTGTTTTACAGTACCACCAATACCATCACATGGTGGCTTATTGTGACTTGTAGTAAAAGATGTCCACTCTGCATCAATGTCAAAATCATCTTAATGGAGACAGATATTGTAAAGGTTTTTGTGGTTTTAATACTGTGCATCACAACCATCTGAAAAATAAAGAATGCTGGAAATATTAGGATGATTTTTTTTGAATAATTAACTATTTGTGCCTGAACTTCAAAAACAAAACCAATGTCATGCTCATTACCTTCTGACATAAAGCAAAACAATTTTTCTTTAAGCTGTTCATTTTCGTTTAATAAATAGAGGGCAATGGGGTGTAATGTGCATTGACTTTGGCACCAATGGTAACTTAGGATCTCATCTTTAATCAAAAATATGTAGTTTTCTGCAAAATCACCAAGACAATACAACAGTCTTCTGTCAATTTTTTCTTATATTGCCTTAGGTATCTTGTTTGACATTTGGAATTAAAGGAATGAGCTGTTAACTTGTTTATTGTATTCTTCAATTGTTGTTGTCAGACAGATTAATGTCATTCTGTCTATTTTCTTTTTAATTCAAAAAGTTTTAAATTATGCATTGTAAAATTCTGTTAAAATCATTATTTTAGATGGATGACTGTTTTTAATCCATATACTTACTAATCAAAAATCTTATAATTGTTGTTATTTTCTTAAAATGTTTTAAGAAAGATCACAATCAAAAACCAAATCGGAGAAATTTAAACCAAAATAATTTTTGAAGACAATATTTTCAAAGTTATTTTTACTTTATTGAAAATGCAAAAAAATAATTTTTTTTTCAAGAAAATAAGTGGGGTGTAGCCCCCAGTGCCCCGGCTTTATGGACCCTCTGGTCACTTGCTCTGGAAACAATTTTAACACTCATTCATCAGGACTACACAAATGCTGAAAAGTTTCAGAGCTCAAGTTTGTCTGTGAAAAATCTATCTGGCCCATGACCCAGCAATCCCTGCCTGGGGTCTTGGGCCCTGGAAATAATTTTAACATTTATTGGTACTACAGAAATGCTAAAAGTTTCTGAAGTCCAGCTAATCTGGAAGGAAGCAAAAAATCGATTGCAATACTCTGCAACAAAAAAGTGGGGAAAATGCCTTGTTATACATATTTGGAAATCCATATACTTGCAGATCAAAATCTTTATATTCTTGGAATGATCAATTAATATAGAATGATGTGTAATATTTTTTTTGATATTATTAAGGCCACATGGGTTTCTTGAGCATCAAAATCAGGTGTATAAAATATTGCCTAAATTTATTCAAATTAATAATTACAGATACTTATAAGTAATTTTTTAGATTTTGATTGTTTCATTGGATTCGTCACCCCTGAAAATAGCCTGGTACAAACTTTTAAGTAAAAAAATCAAATATTTTTAAATCATGTAACTTGAAATCTGTAAATAAACATTGCAATTCTGAGGGGACAAGAGGGGCCTGGCCAACATCTGTTAAATGTAAAATGTTCATATTTCTGGATCTTCAATGAGCTAGAGGCTAAAATTTTCAAGGAATTCTTTTTTTACTTCTTGTACTTAGTGTATTCATTATCCTAGTCAGAAAACAACATAACACAAGTTTACATCTATGCCTGCTTAATAGATGAAGATGGGGTTCCTGGCTGGTTAGCAAATTTATTTTGCTTACCCCTTTAGTCTTTGCCTAAGTGGCCTCCTACAAGACAGTAGTTGGATGCAGTTAACACCTGCCCTAAGATGAGTATTTTTATTGAGATACCATCTCAAGCCTTTCTCAACCAAGAGCCCTAAGGCAGGGGATTTTTATGTCAGAGTTTGTTTCTTCTAGCATTTGCCTAAAAAAGCACCCCCTTCTAGGCAGCAGGGCATGGGTTAGGTAGTATTGGTTTACATAATATGAGTAGCAGGGTGATTGTGATGTTTCTGAACTTGATCTGACCTGGAGTAATTAAAAGGAGCTTCTTCCTGCAAAAACTACCTCAAAACATTAGGTAAAATACTTAAGAAATGCATTAAAAAATTTTTACATCTAACAAATACTAGAGATTAAGGTGAATGTAGGTTTATAGTTAAAGTAACTAGTTAGTTATTGAGCTCATACTGCATCAAAACAGATTTAAACATTTAAACAGAACACAAACAACATTAAGTAAATTACAGGTGAGTAAACGCTGTGCCAGAGTTTCAGACAGAACACAAATATACATATAAACATAAAAAAATAGAACATAAGCATACATAAAGCAACTTACAGGTAAGTGAATACCATGCTAGAGGTTCAAACAGAACACAAGCACACATAAAGTAATTTATTGGTTAATGAACATTGCCCCAGAAGTTCAAACAGAACACAAACATAGGGATAGTAACTTATGGGTGAGTCAACAATGTGTCAGAGGTTTAGTCAGAACACAAACATACATATAAAGTAGATTATGGGTGAGGTGTGGTGAATTTGTAATCAAATGCACCTAAGGATGAATATGGAGAAACTGAGCACTGATTAGGAGCAGAAATAAGATACAAGTGGAAGGTAAATGATTTGGATGGTCTGGAAAGCAACTTGGAAAGTTGACTATTTGTGTTTGAGAAAGGAAAAAGATGTGGTCCTAACACTTGCAGAGTCACTGACATTAGAACCAAGCCACTCAGTGTAATGAGCATTAAAGTCACCATTAACAATGATAATGGCTGAGTGATAAAGAGAAAGAGCCAATTTTGATGTTATTTCTGGTCAATTTGATCAAAATAAGTGCAGTCTTGATGAAGGAGAGCAATTTAGAACAAAGAGAAAGGTGATAGAGAGAAGTGGTTCTAAACAAAAGTACATAAAAAATAGTCTGTGGATTTAAACCTAGTTTTCTGACTAATGGATGAATTCATATGAATTTGAAGGCCCAGGCCAAGTATGTGACTATTGGAGTTTTTACATATTAAAGGAAGATAGCCATCAATACTAAGATCACAAGATGAGTCAGCCGAACTCAAATTGATCTCACAAAGAGCAAGTAGGTCTGTTAAACTTTGCAAGAGATAAAGCTCAACAGAATATAAATAAAGAGATAAAACTCAACAGAAAGTTTTATAGTTTTTAATACTTCAGTCATTTTTTAAGTTGGTTAAAGACCTCATTACCATTAATAAACCTAAGCTGTAACAAAGGGCTCCAAATATGACAAAAACAATGCACACCAGAAGTATGAACAGGGACACCAATCATGCACAACATGGCACTGTTAGTACTCTGATATTTTACAGCTATTGATGGAATCAGCGTTTCTGAGAGCTACCACAGAGTTCAAGAAACCTGACTACTTGCCGGTCTCACCATAAAACTGAGTGTTAGAGGTGTAACCTTGTTAAGAGATAATAGAATGAGTTGCCTAGTCATTAAAGCAGAGACACAAGCAAACCCATGCAATCAGTCAAGAAGATCCAGCATTCATCATCCTAAACTGGAAGTAATGTATTATAAGTACATCTATGCCAGCCTAATAGATAAAGAAGGGGTGCGAGGCTGATCAGCAGATAGAATCCATTTAGTCCTTATTTCTTTGCCTAGGAGGCTTTCTACAAGACATTGGTGGGATGCATTTAATGTCTGTTTAAGATGAGTATTTTTATTAAGACACCATTTCTAGCCTTTACTTAACCAAGAGCCTTTAAGCAGGGAGTGTTTTACTCAAGATGAGTTTTTTTATTGATACATCATATCCTTTACTCAACCGAAAGCATCTTCCAGCCTGTCTAAAAAAGCATATCTTACAAGGCAGTAGGACATGAAACAGATTGTACTGGGTTATATGTTGCATGTTTTAATTAAAAATGGCTATTTTTGTAGCGGCAAGTCTTGTAAAGACATTTAATATAAAATAATTTTATTTTAGTTCTTTTTTAATAAATATAAAATATGTATGAAATATAAGTATGAAAAAATTAAGAATGAATTTATTAAGGTTGACTGGTTGTCAATGACTTAGACATAAAACTGTTTGAAAAGCTAACAATTAATGTTGTCTTGAATTCAGTCGATGTATGCCAAAAAGTTATCCTACAAAATGCTACCATGATGACATATTTCATACATGAAATGTTGTCTCTGAAATCTAGTCTCTGATTTGTCCTTAAATATCACTTTGGACCTGCAACATCAGCTCAAAATAAAAAATTGAATCCCTGGTCCATAAATATAGAGAAACAAGTAAGTTAGCTGAATAAATAAATCTATAAATGAAAAAATAAAAAAATCTCAATAATTTGCAAAAAATCTATTTACTTTGAGTCTTGACTTTGGTTTCAATTAAAATCCAAGCCTGAAAGCTTGAATCTAATGTGAAATTGCAAGCTTGTAATCCAAAGCAAATGTAACACTCTTATTTAAAAAAGGTTCTATACACAGCAAATTAAATAAAGATGATTTATTTATATTTTTTTAAAATTTTATCACTGCAAACTATCTATTTTATCACTGCAAACTATAGAACATTCTCCTTTGCCTCAAGTTCATGTAAAATAGAAAAAAGAAAATTTTCAAAAAATATTCATGCTGTATCTAATTGATTATAAAGTAGTAGAAATCATGTTAATAGCTTCTTGTGAAATTAATTTAACGAAATAAATGTTATTAGTAGTTATTTGATGTCTCTTTTTTTAGATTTTTTTTATTGTAGAAAAGAAAATTATTTTGTGTAGGTGATGTATTCAGATTATAGTAGAGGAGGAAATTATTTTGTCTACCTGATGTATTCTGATAACCCTGTTGTTGTTTGTTCTAAAACATCTATTGAGAAAAAATCCAATGAAAAAATGTGCTTTCCATTTAAAATGAATAAATATTTCAGAATGTTGACCCAAATTAGGTTAACTTATTCTCGTGCTAACTACTGCAAAGTAGGGTGTTAAAAGTGTAAAGTAGGGTGTTTAGAGATTTTAAGTTGTATTTTTAATTATTAAATCATTTTTAGTGGCTCCAATTAAAGCACTATGCAATGAAAGGTATCAAGATTGGAATGAGAAGTTTGGAATGTTTGGATTGCGATGTACTGAACTAACAGGAGACACAGACCTTGATGATTTACAAGAACTTCAATATTCCAATATTATTTTTACAACACCAGTTATAATCATAGAATTTTATTTTTAATGTTGAACTAGTAAATATATATGTAAAACATTCTGTACACAAATATAATTCATTTAACTTAACTAAGAATTGTTATGTTTGCTAATACAAAATAACTTTTTTTACATAGGAAAAATGGGATAATCTGACTAGAAAGTGGAAAGATTACAAGTCTTTGTTTCAGTCAGTTAGATTATTCATGATAGATGAGGTATAAAGCGTTTTTACTTGTAATGTAACATAAGAAAACAATAATATGGCATATGTCGAGTTGTTTGCTAATTTTCTAAAAATTGTTCAACTTAAAAGTGCAGTGGCAAAAAATTTATTATTAAATACCATGTCATGCAATACTTCTTATTAATTATAACCAAAATAATTTTATATAATTTTTTTATCATCACTAAATAAAACCAAAATAGTCTTATATCATTATCTAGTATCATTATAATTAACCAAAACGATTATAGTAGTTACTATAATCATTATATTGCAGTAATTTGACTTTACAAATGATATTAATATAATTTGTAATGTCAAATTAATAATAGTAAAATGTGACAATAAAGTTATGTTGACATTTGTAAAAAGTTGATAACAAAGTAAAAGATTATCTAAACAGTATAAAAAGTCAATGTAATATAAGTTCCTCTCTAAAAAAAGAAAAACATATTATTGATAAAGTTTATCTTTAAAGATCTAGATAAATATTGTCTTTTAATTTTAAATATCAACTTTCTAATAATGTGAAAATTTATTTGTTTAAAAAAAAAAAAAAACATAAAAAGTTAATGTAATAAACCTTGGATTTAAAACGAGGTCAGCAATAAATTGCCAACCTTAAACTGTTAGATGTCAGCCTCAATTCCACAAACAAACTTTGGCTCATAGGGGTTACCATGTAACATAAAAACAATTTTTTACCAATTTCAAACACTTTTAGATTGCTATTGCTGACCCTAATTCTGAGGGCTGAATATATATTACTCAGCAAAGCCCTTCCTAATTGAGGTTTGATAAAGAAACATATTTTTCTTGATCTTTTTTTAAATTTTTATTTTCATGCAGGAGAGCATTTTCTAAATCCCAGAAATAACACTTTGATGATAACTCAAAATCACGGGCTCTGTGTTTAGTTTTTTTTTTCACAAATCATAAACCGATTCTATCTCGCTTATAAGTACAGACAATTGGAAATATCTCCTTTTTATGTTTCATTGTCAAACATCCTTGCACTTTTTCTAAAAACATCTCAGCACATGTTCTTTTCAGTTTCAAAAAGACTCACATCATAAATGTATGTTCAATTGAAGTTGCATCTTAAATATTGATTGGACTTTCACATACATGAACCTTTTTATTGAATTGCTCGACTTCTACTGATTCCATAAAATGATGCAGAAAATCAAGCTAAACACTTTTAAATAGCAAAAATGTTCTAGTAAAAATTAGTTACGGTAAAAGTTTCAGAAATTCAGTCGTTGTGTAAACATGAACTGTACCAAACAAAAGAAACTTAGCATGCTGATCACCATTAAATGGATGAATGGCCTTTCAGTCATTAGTTCTATTAAGTTTTGCAGTATAGTTGATTGATATTATGATCATCTGTTACTGATCCTAAAACAATTGCATTTTTAAAACTATGACAGCAGCTTTTTTTAAACATTAATAAATTAATTTATATTAGCTTGTAAAAAGTTGTAACAAAAAAATGATATTAGCTTGTAAAAAGTTGTAACAAAAACCTTTTAACTAGATCCATTTCATAATGACACTTGAGGTTCATTTAGATTCTGGATTATTCTTAGCCATTAAATTTAAAAATCCATCAGAATAAGCTACTTATGACCTAATTTTTACCTAATTAACTTAAAATAAACCATTTTTCTGATGAAGATTCAAAACTTATTTAAATATTTTTTATAATACATAATCTATATTTATTTTGTGTTTATTTCACAAAATATCTAGATTTTTTTAGCTCCATAATAAGAATTTTCGTAAATTATATTAATCTGTTTCTGCTTCTCAACTTATTTCTGATAATTTCCCAGTTAGCATGCATATGTTGTGCCAATGTCGGGTCAACGTCTAAAAGTTGGTTGGCCAATGGTAGGCAACGGGCATTGGCAAAATCTCAAATTTGTAGTCGATGCGACATTGTAACCAACCGTTGGCTCAATGTTGGGATACAACATTTGGCAAGCGTTGCATTTATTGTTTGCCCAACTTAATACTTAATAGTTCAGGCCTGTAGGAACAAAAATTATATTGGGAAGGGGGGAAGAGGGTGTGGACACTACTACCCCGAAATAGTTTTAAGGACCTTTTTCTTTTTTTTAGTCATTTTTTCAGCCAATTTCTTCAAAATTATTTATTTAAAAAACTATTAGGGGGGGGGGGGGCAAATGCCCCTGCTACCCCTCCCCCTCCTTCTTGGTTGCTACGGGCCTGATAATTTTAATTCATTTTTTTGATTACAAAAGCTATGTTTTTTTAAACAAAAAGTTTGTAACGTTTCTTAAAACTGCATCAATAATTAATTTTTTTCTCAAAATAAGTTTGCATAAACTTTGATACTGATAAAGATAAAACATTAATGCTTATCAAAGAAGCAAGTTTAAATTTATAACACAGAGAAAAATCTAAATTTGTTATAATATTTATAATTATGTTAAAATGTTCATACAAACTATACAGATATTTAAACATAATGTCCTTTTCATCTTTGTATTCTTTTGTTTAACTTTCCTTATAAATCTTACATTTTTAGTTCTCTTTAGAGAAGCTCTAATGTTCAAGTGCTCCACTTTATACGGTGTGATACTATTTTCTGAGTTTGCGTTCAACAACATTATTGTTTCAGGCATCGGCATAACTACAATGAAAAATCATCCTTAAATAAAGGTTTAACATGAATATATATATATATATATATATATATATATATATATATATTAGGGATATGACTTTTTTGCAACCTACTAGGCCTGTATCGTAATTCAATGAACTTTTATGTAAAAAGAACGAATAGATGTTTCATTTTGACATATTTTGAAAAAAGGTCACCCCAAAACCAAAAAATCGAATTTTCAATAGGTACACTTTTGTACAGTAAATGAATATTAAAGGCTGAAGATGTTGTAAGAGTCATACTCCTGTTGTTATTTTATTTATTTATGCAACATGTACTGTGATATAACAAAAAACATTATGTGATATATAATTATACAAGTATTACAAAATTAACAGTATCAAAGCGTCTAGTACAACAATATACATAACTGTCTGTGTCTATAGGCCTACTGTGTTTAGTACATGGGTCACATGATGCTCACGTCTCATAAAGAGTCTAGCGCTTATTACTTAGAATGAATCGAAGTTGCAGTTTGTCTTTCTTTCTGCAGGAAGCATACAGGTCTTGCATCACCTTGATTGCACGTTCAGCTATCTGATTACTTCGTGGTATGTCGATGACGGATGGCTCTTTCTTCCAGTGATTTTTGAATGACTGCAATGCCTTTTTGTAAGGCTTCAATACATCAGATAAATTCTTGAAGTCATTGTCATTGTACTTTTGACTACTAAACCAATGTTCTGCCCACTCATATGAAATGAACCTGCAAACCTTCTCCAAATTCTTTCTCGCTTCAGGCATAAGAATGAACGCCAGAATGGCGAGAATGGCTCTTGAGTTCCATCTGGCATTGCTCATATTAGGAATGTTCTGAAAGTGAATCAGAGGGAAGTTTCTTTGTTCTTCATAGAACCTAAACACTCTTGTTAAATGGTACAAAAACTTCATATCGTCTCTCCACCCTGATTTATCAAGAATTTCTACAGTTCCATTCACAAACTTATCCTTCAGTTCATCATACTTATTCAACAGTTCAGACACAAATGGGTATTCAATGTTTGGAGATTTGGCATCACCCCCAAGTTCTTCGTCCATCACCAGACGGAGAATCCTGTCTAGTACGTGATGCTGACAACCGATAAATTGTGGTATTGTGACACCCTTTAATTTAAACATACGTTGCAACTTCACAACAACTCCATTTCTCTTCCCAGTATTGACGTTTGTTGTATCAGTAATGATCATCTTAATTGAATTCCACAAATTGTATTCATCAATAAGTTTGGCAATTTTTTCAGCAACAGTTTCAGCTTTGCCATCTTTTAAACGCAGTGCATCAAGTTTCACGTCAGTTCTTTCATTCTGAAGTACAACTACCTGATATTCCTTATCATCTATTCGTGTGCCGTCAAAGTGTAAGGACCACTGTTCCATTTTAAGTTGTTGTATCATTTCTTTTTTTAATTTACCTGCCTCTTTGAATATGGACTTGTAAATTGCTGATTGACTTGGAGTTGGAATATCAATACCTTGTTGTGATAATACATTGCATATTTTAGCAGCTTTCTTTGTGGAAACTCCACTTGATGTAACCATACTTACAGCAAATTTACTTTTGTAGTGCTTTCTAGTTTTTTTCTGAGTGTCCTCATCATCGTCTTTATCACCGTCGTCGTCTTCATCATCTTCACTCTTACTTTTGCAGTTTTCAGATTCAGTACCACTGTCTGTGGTAGACAGGACTTGTGATGTGGAAGGTATTGCTGTTCCAGACTGGACTTTCCTTCTCTTGGAAGGGTGAATGGTTTCTTTACTTGCCACTTGTCCTGTTGAGTACCCCACCTGTCCTTTACTTTCTTTTTGTAGGTGGTATAGACGTTTATCTTCCGAGGATAACCACTGGCCATTCACTTTCGTGATGTCAAATAATGCATTGAGAACATCATATTTTCCACGCTTGACACATTCATCATAGACCTTCAGCACCTTCATAAGCTTTGCTCTTATCACTTGATCAGACACACGTGGAAAATTCAGTTTATTGTCCCACAATTTTGTAATTTCCTTAGAAATTTGGTCTATTCGTTCTTTTCTTCCTTTAACATATACTCCGAGAAACTGGTATCTTCCTACGATCTGCAATTGAAGTGGTATTCTGGATTTTTCATCGAGTGAATGTTCTTCTACAGCCACGCTTCCTCTTCTTCTGTGTGACTCTTGAAATCTCACCAAATTTTTAGTCCAAGTCTTCTTGTTCTTTGTTACTGTGGTATGACTTTTCTTGTGAGACATCATATAATATTGTTACGACTTTACGGATAGCTGAGCGTAAATATCCGTTTAATAAAGTCGTTTAATTAATAAAATACTTTAACTGTATAGTAATCCAATTATAGTTCGATAATCCAGTCAATGTTGATAACAGTTCGATAATCCAGTCCGTATCCTAACGATAATGCTACAACTACTTATACTTCGTACACTTACAGCGTCTTTAGTTCGCTACAGTAGTTCCTTATTAGCTCAGTTACACGCAGAGTACTTCATAGAACTATTCACATTATCAACACTGAGCTCTGACAGCAGCTCGCTTATATAATTATTTAGAGCTTCCAGAATGTTCTACTAAGTTCTATAATCTTCTACAGTCTGTTACAGTCGTCTATATCACCGTGGTAACACAATGACGTCATCACATAACAATTCCAAGTATTTGCCGGCACACGGCCGTTTCGTTGCCATGGTAACGTGTGGCGTTATATTTATAAATTCATAACAAAATAATGAAATAAATAGAATTAAGCTGAGAATTAAGCTTAAGATTAAAACATCGGTCAAAAATGAATGTATAAAAATGGTAAATCAAATTTTTATTTTGGGGGTGACCTTTTTTTGTTGCAGAAAGCTATTTGGGCCTTTTTTCATGATTTTAGGTAAAAGTTCATCGATTTATGATACAGGAAACATTTTATTTGAAAAAAAATTAAAAAGTCATATCCCTAATATATATATATATATATATATATATATATATATATATATATATATATATATATATACACACACAGAGTGATGCAGAAAAAAACGCATGATATTCAAACCACTAGTACGCGGCGACCGGAGGGGGTATTGACCTTGAATGAATGTTGGCAGACAGTCCAAACAATGCCGTTTCAGTCTATTTTTCTATGGAGCAGTGGAGCGTACAACATCGTGTGCTCGTTGTTGAGTAGTTTTTTAGAAACAATGATTCTGTAGTCACAGTGCAACGTCTTCTCCGTCAATATTTTAAAGTTGGACAATCAATTGGACGTCAATGTTCAAAGCTGTCAGTATTGGGCATCGGAGAACTCACAAGAATTACACCTAAGATCTCTGCACAGTTTAAAGGTAACAGTGTGGTGCTGCATTTCAGAGTTGGGGATTGTTAGACCCTATTTTTTTGAAGAGGAAGGAATTGGAGTTACTGTTTCATCAGCTCGCTATGTTGAAATGTTAAACAACTTCCTTCATCCAGAACTTGAAAGACATCAAGTGAACATGAGAGACATTTGGTTTCAGCAGGATATTGCCACAGCTCACACGGCGAGAGCATCCATGGAAGTGATTCGACAAATGCTCCCAGGACATGTGATTTCGAGATTTTGTGATGTTCACTGGCCCCCTTGCTCACCCGACCTGTCGATATGTGACTTCTTTTTGTGGGGATGTTTGAAATCAAAAGTGTGCATGAACAAGCCTTGCACACTCGATGACCTTAAGAATTCTATTTGTCATGAAATTGAAGCTGTGTCAAATGAAATGTTGGAGAGAGCCGTCCGTAATTTTCAGAAGAGGATCCAAATTTGTATCCAGCAAGATGGACGTCATCTCAAAGAAATTATTTTCTGAACCTAAATATGGTATGTAATTTCAAAAACTGCATTAAAAAACCTATTATTTAATACTTGTTTTTATTATTTTCCACCCATTGTGTCCCAGTAATTCAATATTGAAAAACATGGGTTTCCTCTGCACCACCCTGTATATATGTGTATATATATATATATATATATATATATATATATATATATATATATATATATATATATATATATATATATATATATATATGTGTGTGTATATAAACATATATTCAGGGTGGAGCCAACTTATCCCCCAAATACAAGAATCGTTTCCAAGACAGCAGCAATAAACTGTATTAAAAGTATGCCAAACCGAATAGCTAAAGTCATTTTGTTAAAGGGAGGAATGACAAAATATTATTATTTTTTTATGACTTGCAATCAAAAAGAGTAATTATTTGTTAAAATGTGTGTATATTGATTTTGAAATATTATTTTATTATTAAGGAAACATGTTTTATCAATAAAATATAACCAATATTGCAATTGTACTTTTGGTATACTTTTTACAAAACCTTGAAGTTAAAAATACACAAAAATGGTAGGTGATCACAATATTGTAGTCAGGGAGTGTATATATATATATATATATATATATATATATATATATATATATATATATATATATATATATATATATAATATATATATATATATATATATATATATATATATATATATATATATATATATATATATATATATATATATATATATATATATATATATATATATATATATATATATATATATATATATATATATATATATAAATAGATAGATAGATGATAAAAAAAAGTGTACGTACTTTATGGACGACCCAAAAGCCATCTATTATTTTAAAGAAATATTTATAGAATTCTACTATCAACATGTTTTTACAATACAAACTCAAAACAGGATACAGAATTATAAAATGGTTCAATGGACTTGCATATACATTTATATGCAAATTTGGAATAGTTGTATTACTTTTTTATATTGTATATTTGTAATAAAGCATTTTAATCTCTATATGTATATACATATATATATATATATATATATATATATATATATATATATATATATATATATATATATATATATATATATATATATATATATATATATATATATATATATATATATATATATATATATATATATATATATTTTAATAAAAATCACAATATTTTTTATTCTTGACATGTTTCGTAGTCTTATTACATTTTCAAAAGATTTAATTTACAATTAAAACTCTGGTGAATAATTTTAAAAACTGAAGACAATACAGAGAAAAATTAACGGAGAAATAAACTTTTTACAAACCAATTAAAAATTATATTACAAATTAAGACAAAATAAACTTCTTAATATTAAAATATTAATAATGTTAATAATATAGTAAGTTAGATAGATAAAGTTATAATATAATGAGATGTTTGTTTATTTAAAGAAGGATTTTCCCATTTAATATGAAGTGCTTCTTTTATTTTTAATTTGTTAATGGTAGAGGCAGTATCTAAAATCTGAAAGCAATCATAATTAGTTAGTGTTTTACAATTAATGGATGAATTTAAATGTTTAAAAATATGCGATTGCTTGTCACTAGTAAGGTGCTCATTTATCTGTGTTGTCATAATTACCAAAACATTATACCACTTTTGACTCATTTTCATTCGTTGAAGATTTAAAACAAGTTGACGTAACTAACAAATTTATAGTTTCTTATGATGTTGAAAACTTATTTACTAACATTCCACTTAATGAAACTATAAATATAGCAACAGAATTGTTTTGTAAAGATGAAACTCGCTCAAAATATTTATTCATTTTTTATTTTTAGTTGCGTTTAGCTTTGACTTTTTTAATAAATAGATTTTAATATAAGCTTAACCAATTGGAAGATACCAGTGAAAATATTTAATTTATTAATGTATATTTGACAAAAAATATTTAATATTCCAAGGTTTTGATGTTTTTGATTTTTTAATATAGTAGTGATTAATTAATAGAATGTGATCGAACCTGTATGAAATTGAAGCTTTAAATGAAGTTTTGGTTTAATAAACTTTTCACGCTAGACATTTATTTATAAGATATAAATATTATGCTAAATATTTATAAATATCATGCTATATATTTATAAATATCATGCAAGATATTTATAAATATCATGCAAGATATTTATAAATATCATGCAAGATATTTATAAATATCATGCTAGATATTTATAAATATCATGCTAGATATTTATAAATATCATGCAAGATATTTATAAATATCATGCTAGATATTTATAAATATCATGCTAGATATTTATAAATATCATGCTAGATATTTATAAATATCATGCTAGATATTTATAAATATCATGCTAGATATTTATAAATATCATGCTAGATATTTATAAATATCATGCTAGATATTTATAAATATCATGCTAGATATTTATAAATATCATGCTAGATATTTATAAATATCATGCTAGATATTTATAAATATCATGCTAGATATTTATAAATATCATGCTAGATATTTATAAATATCATTCTAGATATTTATAAATATCATGCTAGATATTTATAAATATCATGCTAGATATTTATAAATATCATGCTAGATATTTAATTTTTTAACATTTAAGTTTGGAGTTTTCATTGAAGTGTTGCATTTCATTGAAGTTTTGATATTTTATTGCATGGAATTTGATGCAATTCAAAGATCTTGTTTTAAAGCATTAAGCTGCCAGTAATTTACGTACACGTTACATATGCCTAGAGGGATTCCCATTAAGCTACTTTTTATCATATTTTAGCTTTTAAATTATTCTTTAAGTGGTAAGATATAAGAACTAGTTAACTTTATAAAAAACCACATTAACTTTTGAATGACGATTATGTAAAAATGCTAAGCAAAAGCAGTTATTTTTTAATAAACGATATATACAACGATATAATTTTAACGAATGGTGTTTGGAAAAATAATCTTTGCTTTCATAACATAATCGCCAATAAAATAATAAACTTTTAATAAATTAAGTAGATAAATTAACAATTTTTTATTTGTTACTCTCTAATTTTTTTAAATAAAAAATTATTTTTAGTTGCAAGTTTTGAAAAATGATTATTTAAGAAATAATCGTTTAAAATAATTTAGCATATTGAAATTTATTTATACAAATGTTGAGAAAAACAATTTGTTTATATTAAAGCATTTTAGAAATGTAATTTAAGTTCAAATATTTAATATAATAAAAAAAAAAATAATAAAATAAACATTTCCTAATAGTAGTAATAAAAAATGAGTTAAATAATATTTAACTCGTTTTACGGTAATTAAAATTATTGCAGTAATTTAAAAAAGTTGCATACTAATACATTAAGTATTTTTTTATTTAAAATAAGGCATGCATAAATATATATATATATATATATATATATATATATATATATATATATATATATATATATATATATATATATATATATATATATATATATATATATATATATATATATGTATATATATATAACAAAGTTTAATAGCATTGTATGTTGCCATAACAATATTTAACACTACAATAGTATTTAAAACTACCCTGTAAAATAGAACTATAATTATAAACACTTTTTAATCATTCAACAACATATATGTACTACAAAAAAGTGTTAGTATTACTTAGTATATTATATTTTATAAGATTATTTACTATAAAACTTGAACTTTAAACTAATGAAGCTAAGTTTTAATACTAATTTATTGCTATTTGGAAATCAGCTGTATTTATTTTAAGTTTAAAATTATTTTTCAGGTACACTTGCTTAATGATAATGCTCGAGGTGCAACCATGGAAGCTGTTGTCAGTCGTATGAAAACTGTTCAAGTTGCCATCAATAATGAAAAAAGTAAAACTGACAACAAAGATATGAGATTTATTGCAGTGTCAGCAACAATTCCTAATGTTGATGATGTAAATTTTACAAATTTTTTGATTTGTATTATTTCACAATCAATCAACCTTTTTTTTGTAAAAAATTAAAAAATGTACTTTATGTAATATACTATTTTGCATAAGTTTTTTAATGTAAAATATTGTATTTTTCACATTTTTTATGTCATAATTAACAAATTGTACCATTTTTACATTTTAAATTTATTCAATATTTAGATTTTTTAGTTCTGACAAATTTTTTTTTCAAAAGAAGGAACTTTGTTGATGATATTACCGCATAAATTCTTATGTTTTTCCACCAGCTGCAAAATTCATGGGCACTCTTCATCATTTTGTCAAGAATCTTTGTATATCTTGCCATTATTAAAATCTCTCTCTTTGCTATGTCATTTGCACAGATAAGATTTCTGATAAAGAGGATTAATTTTTAATTAGGATTTATTGTTTTTCCATTTATTTGATATTTGAGAGAACCAAGATTTCTAGAAGCTTTGAAATTATCCAAGATACAATAGAATGAAAAAGAATCCAAAAAATTGTTTCTTGCTTGTAATAAAGTTTTAGTCACTTGAGGCAAAGCTGTTTTTCTATGTTAGAATTTTCCAAGATTTTTTCCTTATTGACATTTATGGATGTTTATAGAAAAAATAGCAGCAAAACTGTTGTTTAAATATATTCATATTTATATATGAATATATTTAAATAACAATGTATTTTAACAAAGATTATATCAAAATTTTTAAAGAAGCTCCTCTAGCTCATGGTCTGCTCAGACCCACAATTAGTACTTAAAATATTATAAAAAATTTTTATATTATAAAAATTTTTTTTTACAACAAAACCATTTCGACACAGAGAGTGACAGGGTCAATTTTTGCTTCATTTTTAGCAAAATTTGCCCCGCTTATAGCACCTTTAAATCTCAATTAATTTATAAAAGAACTTTCCAGTTCTTTTTTAAATTGATTGAGTTCGATGAGTTCTAATCAGGGATTATCTTTTTTTAGGGATATTTCCAGAATTCGTGATATTTTTCTCTATTTTTAGTTTTTCCAGATATTCAAAGTGTTTTCCATATATACAAGTTTAAGTACATATTTTTGTAATATATTGTTTTTAAACCTTTTTCACTTATTAATCATCAATTATTAATCAAAAGGTAAACTTTTTACTGAACCAAGTTTTAAAGTAAAAAAATATAGATTTTAAGTAAATTAGAAAATAAGTTTTTCATTTTCAAAAAATCATATTAAACTTTCTTTTCACTAACATTTTATATATATACATAACAAATTATATATCCCTATTATTATATAATCTTAAATGATTCTTTTATTTCCCATAGTTTGGTTTAATTAGACTACTACTAATTAAACCAAACTATATTAAACTAAATTTAATTTCTACTAATGTGAATGGGTTTTTGTTTTCTTAATACCAATAAAATACTAATAAAATACCAATAAAAGCAATTTAACTAGTAGTTTGAAATTGATTCACAATCATCTTACAAATTCTGTCTACCTACCTCAGGATATCTTGCAATGTATTGCTTACACAGCAATTGAAGAGGGTTTAATTCTGCATCAATATACAGTGATTCATCATTCATAGCAGCAGAAAATACTGTGTTCATGGGCGCAAATGAATTCAGTAACCGAGTGTCTTTTTCAAGATCTATTTGACATCTGTAAAAAGAAAGAGAACTTCCAGCTTAGACTGATTTTGTCTAATAAAACATAAGATAATTATTTTATTCTTAATTGTTTATTACCCTTTAATTAAGCTAAAACACAATATTTTTATGTTAGACATATTTATATAATATGGCTGATGGTTGTCAAAAGGCATGAAACTTTAAGTACCATCACAGTTGTATTTTTTTAAATAATCTAACACTATATAATTTTATAAATATATATTTATATATATATATATATATATATATATATATATATATATATCAGCTAATTTGAGTTTATTTTTTCGTTTTTGTTTTGATAAATAGTTTTTGCAAAATCGAGGTTTGTCAAAACTGTTTTTTATCGAATCAGTTTTATATTTTATCAGACAGTATGTTGTTTCATGAATTAATAATGCAATTTGTATTTTTTCAAAAATGTTAAACAATAAATCTGATTCATTTATTTAAGTTTGAATTTGTTTTGTAGCAATTGTAGGCCTTCTTTTGATGTAGTTTAACAATGGTTTCTAACCCAATTTATTTTTTTTATGGCCATTGTTGAATAAAGTATTCACAGAAGCTATATTCTTCCATTGTTGTTAATTAAAACTTTGCTTATAATATAAGTTTTTTATTGTAGTTGCTATTTTTGGTGTCTCTTCTTTACATCTCAATTTTTTCCAGGTCTTGTTGCAGTTATGGAGACCATAGTTGAACTTAAAATTTTGATGCCAACATAAACATGCTAACATATACATGGCATATTGTGTTAACATGATATTATTTATATCATTTTGAGGAATCATCAAATAGTTTAGATTTTTTAAAACATTGTCAAATCATTTAGATTTTTTATAACATTGTTAAATCATTTAGATTTTTTTAGTTATATTTAAGTTATATTTTTATTTATATTTAACTAAAAGTGTTTTTTAGATTGCTGCATGGTTAGATACTGGATTTCTTCCTGCTTTTGGAGTTAGGTTGGTGTTTTTTTGTCATTTTTACGATACTAGTTGCTGCCACAGGATTTCATGATTTGTATTATTAGTCATAAATTTTTATAGTCTTGGCAACGAGTATAGACCTGTACAGTTAAAGAAAGTTGTTTTAGGTTATGAACCTGAGAAAAAATCAGATTTTTTGTTTGATCTAACTCTTAGTTACAAGTTGAGTGGTGTAATACGAACATACTCTGACAATAAACCAACATTAATTGTAAGTTTTATGTTTTGATAAGAACTTAATAAAAGTCCTAATATTTTTTGTATAGTATATTTAAAAATTTATTAAGAATAATATGAGATTTTTACTCGATATAAAATTTTAAAAATAGTATCAAGAAAATATCATTTTAAAAATCTTGCATCATGTGTCCGCCACAATCTACATTTTTTATATTAGGAAGACAACCTATGACAAAAAATTGATCTTTTATTCACTTATGAAATTTAAGATCTATCTATAGTTTTAATAGATTTTTTATTATAACTACTAATTTTTAGAAAAAGTTCTATAAATTGTCGTTTTTGCTTGTCTATAATAATAAAATAGAGAGAAAAAAAGCTTGTAGAAAAAGTAACTTTTTATTGCTTTTTTTTATTAAAAATAATTTTCTGTTAGAATTCTAATAAAGTATGTTTCAAATAGAGTGTCAAAAAGTATATAGAAAATCAAAGTAATGTTTTTTCCTGGGAAGTAATTTATTATAGGTTTAATTATTTTGTATTAATTTTATTTATTACAGATTGGTTATTTCATATTGAATAAATATGCAAGGGCAATTAGTACAGTTTGTTACCTACATTTTTGTACAAGCATTTTTGCATATAGACTGTAGCACAGACAACCTGTTTCAAATATATATTACAAAATATTTTTTTGTTCTTTTTACTTATTTTGCTAGATATGCTTTAGATATGAATTAAATAAACTAGCTGTTCAGACCGGTTTGTATCTTGTTTAAGTCTATTCTACACCATTTCTATACTTCCTTACTTCATTTCTATACTTCCTATATTTCCTTACTTCAATATTTTTTAGTAAAAAACTATACATATTATCTACCTTTTAAAGTTATGAATAAAAAAATAATTTATAACATAAATAACTTTAGTAAATTTAAAACCCTTTAGTAGTCGTTGCGTGAACCACTATTTATCAGCGGTTTGGATATTAGTACCTGAAGGGCGGTATTTTGAATAATATTTAGAATACCCGCTTGAAATATATTCATTAATTACAATAGTTATAAAAGTTTTCAAAACATTAAAATTAGACATCAAAATATTTGGAATAATGAACTTACCATGAACTGTATAATACGGCTGATGGTAAGTCTAGTTCACACCGATCAGTTGTATTCTTTATATAGTCGTTAGTATAGTCGTTTAGTAATGGTTTTCAGTAAGTGATAGAAAATAAAAATCTGTCAAATAAAAATCTTTGTTTTGAGTTATCAAAATAATGTTCAATACTTTATAACTTCTTATTGTAAAATTGTAAGCTTCTGTAAAAGAAAACGGTTACAGACCTTTTACTAAATTTTTTTCTTAGCTAAAGTTTTTATTAAATTTTTATCCAGATCATCTGCAGCTTATTAGGATCCTTCCCCTGTTAATAAATTTTAAAAAGTAAAAAAACTAAAAAAAAATTTAAATGTAAAATCTTTTTTTTCTATAAGAAAAAAAAGTTGTCTCTTAAAATTGTGTTAAACGCTCAGACAACTAATTACCTAAGCACATTAATAACTTAAGTATCTCTACTGTGATTTAAGCGCAAAAAAATATTCACTGCTGTTTTGATGTTTATTGGAATTTTAGGTTTATTGGAATTTTGTTTGTTATAGTATATAATATCTTTATATATGTTATCTCAATAACATCAATGGAACTTTTAAAGTGTTTAAATTTGTCTTTTAAATAATTAAAAAAAAGATTAAAAAAAAAAGTGCAAGCAAGAGAATTTAAATCCTTGCGTTATACTTCCAAAGCGCAGCGAGCTAACCACTTCATCCACAAAGACACACTAATCTGCCAATTTTTAACACTACTTAATAAACAAAAGACAAAATAACTTTATAGCAAATAATGCTATAAATCAAAATTAAGGAGATTTTGCAGCAATACAATTTTAAAGTAAAAGTAAAACTGTAAAACTTGAAATATGTTTTAATTTTACATAAATTAAAATAAGTCAGATAATTGCATACACTTATGTTCATGTTTTCTTATACAAAAAGTGCTGAGATTCTTGTCATTACCTCAGTTGCTATGGCTGTCGTAAGTTTTGTACAAACACACATAAATGAGTAACAGCAGCAGGAGCAGCTGCATTAAATTCAATATTAAAATAGATTTATTTTTGCCATAACAAATCTTCCTATATTTAGTTAATGATTTAAATATCAAGTAAATAATATAACTATATAATAAATATTAAAAAATAAATATACATGACTATAATATAAGTACATAATATACATGTGTAATACATGAAAATTATGTTTTTTAATTTTTTGTCAAAACTTATTTAATTATTTTATGTTAAGTTTTGTTCCACTCGCAAAAGTGTGGTGCAAGCAGCTGGAATTCTTGTTAAAGATCAAAGAAATTTTATAGATTCTCGACAACGACAAAGGTTTTTATTTTCCTCTTATAAAAAATAAATCTTGTTATTTTAAAATTTTTTTGTTTCATTGATCAAACTTATTTTTTTTTTCTAAATTAAATTGAAACTTGAAATTAGCAATATTTATTGAATTATTTCAAATATTAAAACTTATTTAAAAAATTTCTTTGATTTATTTATTTTAGACTGTTCAGTTATGCTAATACTATTCATGATTCCAAATTACAAGGTATTTTTTTCATTATTCTTACATTAACACAATTAGCCTTATTACTTTAGTTTTAATACTGATTTAATTGTTTGGTTTTGAAATTTTTTTAACTATAGATTGTGTTAAACATGGTTGTGGTTACCATCATGCTGGTTTAAACATGAATGATCGAAAGCGTATTGAAGAAATATTTTCTACTGGGGATCTTCCAGTGCTGGGTATGATATAAGTTAAAAATGATTATACAGTATGAAAATCAAAATCCTGATGAAAAATCTTGTGATTCATGTATTGATGAAAAAAAGAATATATAAAAAGTTTTTTTAAGTAATTATTTTGAGTTACATTGCCAATCTTTAAATCAAAAAGAAGTTCATTCAAAAATAGAACCAAAATTCTTTTTTCTCAATCAACCCTTTTTTTTTTTTTCCTTATTTTAATTTTGTGTTCAAAATCATCATTTTTTTATTAACATAAATCCTAACAATATGATTTCCAGAATTTTTTGTACCTAATATCTGCGTAATATAGTCTTGTGTTTATAATTCATTTATTTTATCTTGTTGAGATTAAATTGTTGAGATTATTGTTTTTTGAGTTACTCTTTTTTGTTAATTTTAGTTTGTACCAGCACATTGGCAATGGGAGTAAGTTTAAAAATTCTTTTAAAAATTTGGTTATTTTTATTTAAAAGCAGTGCCTAAAGTAAAAAAGTTAAATGTTCATTAACATTTTCTTGTCACCATCCTGTCATATTATCATTTTATTTCACAATCGAATCATTTTTACACACCCACCTTATTAACCTGTTCAGATCAGAACCACATTCTATGGGTAATAATGCCATATGTTGCAAATGTTTGAAACATTGTTATGGTCGAAGAAGTTTTAAAATAAATTTACAAATTTAAGTTAAAATAAAATTATAGCTATAATTTAAATTTTGTGTTTTTTTAAGAGGTTTAAACTTTTTTCTCCAAAAGTTCAAAGATGTATTTATATCAAAATTAGGTTCTTTTTTATTATTTTTTAACAGTTAAGCCAAAATCTTTTTTATACTGCGAAAACTAAGACTAAACTAAAAGAAATTGAAATAAAAGGAGCTAAAAATAAAATAAAAATTGTTTTGTTCTTTTTTAACACTTTTAAAAATCATTTTGAGTACTTAATAATAAGTTTATAAAAATATCATGTGATTGGTGTTATTAAACGCACAATAAAAAATTAAAATTATAATAAACATATTACTTCTATATATTCTATTAGACTATATATATTTAAGCAAAACTTAAAAATTCTTTTCAAAATTTTTAAAAGTGTTTTTAATATGCAAATAAACATTACTTTTCTTTAAGAAAAATAAAAAAATTTAAAAATAGGCACTCAATAGAAAAAAGCAATCTTAATGTTTAAGCATAGTTTTATACTTATACTTTTTTATAATTTTTTTGCTACTACTTTTATACTAGATTTTTTAGACTTTTTTTGTTACTCTTTTTATTACTACTTTTGTTGTGCAATACTTTTGTTCAAAAGTAACACTTTTAAAGTTTAATTCTTTTAAAGTTTAGTTCACTTTTAAACTCACTTATAAAGTTTAATTCAGAATGTTACTTTTTAAGTTTTAAAATTAAAATAGTTACGCGCATTACATATTTTTAATTGTTAAAGAAATCCCATGGCAATACCCATAAAATAGTTAAAATTTCTGAACTAAAAAAAAAAGACAAGTTAATATAGCTTTGACAAGCTAATAATAGTTTTAATTGTACAAAATAAAAAATATGGATAAGTTTAAAGATGTAAGCAAATTTAGAAGATCTGAGGCAAAAATTACAGAGTTCTAAGTGTAAGCTCTGTAAAATTATTTTCTAAACACCTGGCTCAACAACAACAGCTAATACAAGACATTTAAAAACAATACACAAAATTAAAATTCTTAAATACAATAACTCTGCACTCTAGGCTGCAGCAAACATTCCTGTTGCCAAAATACAGTTAATTGAAAGTTTTTTCAAGGATGACCATAAAACTCTACCTGAAGTTTTAGGTCAACTATCAACTATTGATGGAATCAGCTTTCACACCATTGCTAAAAGTGGAACTATGGGATTAGCATTTTGTGCGCAGGGATACCAAATTTCTTCAGTTCCTCAAACTGTTCTCTATAAATACTTTATGTTAGCCAAGGAAATGTAAGGCCAAATTTACATTTATGATCAAAAGTTATTTTCAAAGAACTAAGTTCTTTGAAAATAACTTTTGATCATAAATGTAAATTTGGCCTTACATTTGATAAGTATACTTCAGTAAAAAACAGAAGATATATGAACTTAAATCTACATCATAATGAAGGATTTTATTTGTTTGGAATGTTAAGAATCCCATGTAGAGTGTCAGCAACAAAAGCCATTAAATTGATCAGTGGTAAGATTAATTCATTTGATTTAAATTTGGACTAAGACATAGTAGCTTCTGTTACTGATGGAGCTAGCTTAATGAAAAAAATTGGTCATGACAATAAACCTGAACATCAAATGTGTTGCAAAAAAGCCATTCATTTATGTGTGATTGATAATAACCCTGTTGATGACTATATGGAAGCTGTAGATTATGATCAAGATTACAGTTATAATGAAAATGAGAATGAAGTTGGTGATGGTATTCACACTGTTCATGCTGTTAGTGTAGATTCTATTCCATTATTAAAACTTGAATATCAAGAAACTGCTGCAAAAATAAGAAAATTGGTAAAAACTTTTGTAGATCACAAGTGGGCAATGATGATGAACTTCAACCGAATATAATTGAAAAGCTTAGAAAAAAAAAGTTTTGATTTGTGATTCAAGGACAAGATAGAGCAGTACCATTAATACGCTTGAATGTTTTTTGGAATTGCAAACAGAAGTAAATTTAACTCTGATTGGTATGAATTATTGATTTTCCTCTAACTAAAAATGAGCTTGATGTCATAAATGAACTTTACGTTGCTTTAAAACCACTTAATTTGGTCAGTTCATCACTTTCAAAAATAGGTGCTTACAAAAGTTTTGCTCAACAACTCAATTCTAACTATTTATTGAACAATCAGGCACCGAAATGAAACTTGACCATCAGGATATTGGAACAAACCTTGTTTAAAAAAAAAAGGCGGTTTTTGAAGCCAGCAAAACTGGGCCCAAGTATTTAGATTTATTTTTCAAAGCTCTGCAAACAATTCCTCCCACATCTGTAGAGGCTGAGTGAGCTTTTTCTAGTCTTGGACTTTTTGCTACTAAAATAAGAAGTTCTTTAAATGACGAAGCTTTAGATGCTCTAATTTTTTTAAAGCAAACTATGAAGAGTACTCATTGATATTATTTACTTTTGTTCTAGTTAATGATGATAAACAAATAAATACTTTAGCACATTTTTTGTATTATTTTTGAGTGTTTTTACATAACTTAAAGAAAGTTTGATATAGTTTGAATTTTTTTCCACAATAGTTCATTTTTCACAACATGTTCAGGTTCAATCTTTTAAGAAAAAGTTCGAACTGGTAGCCCTAAAATATATATATATATATATATATATATATATATATATATACATATATATATACATTTAGGTAACCCTAAAATATAAATATATATATATATATATATATATACATATATATATATATACATATATATATATATATATATATATATATATATATTTATATATATATATATATATATATATATATATATATATATACATATATATATATATATATATATATGCATGTTTATATATGTTTGTATACATATATATGTATATATATGTCTATACGTATGTATATATACATATATATGTATGTATATATATATATATATATATATATATATATATATATATATATGTATATATATGTATATATACATATATATATATATATATATATATATACATACATACATACATACATACATATATATTTATATATATATATATATATGTGTGTGTGATAAATTAGCAATAGAAACATTTTAAATAAGTCTCATACCTATGCAGCAGCTGTCTTAAGACTGAGTGAAGCTAAGGATAAAACTACTGATTAAAACTTACTGAAACTTACTGAAAAAAAAACTAATTCCAATAATGAATTGAAGTATTATTTAATTAGTGATAGTCCAAAGCAAAGCTCTTATAAAACAATGTTTTTTTAACGAGTTAATCATAAACCTTTTTTAATTGGATGCAAAAAATCAAAAGCAAAATTTTCAGCTAAGTACGGCAACCTAAAATTCTTTAGATTTTGAGAGTTTATATATATATATATATGTATATATATATATATATATATATATATATATATATATATATATATATATATATATATATAAATATATATCAAAAAAGGTTATTCAAAAAATTGATGTATATATATCTAAATAAATAAATAAAGTAATATGGATGACAGTTCTTGAAACAATAACAAGGATTTTTGAATAGTTTTGAATTCTGTCATACATTAAGTCTGAAATTATTTTTGTATTTTATTAAACTGAAATTATTTTTTTATTTTTAAAAATAGGTTAATCTACCTGCTCACCTTGTGATAATAAAAGGTACTATGCATTATGAAATGAGCAGTACTGTTGAGTATTCTGAAGCCCAAATTTTACAAATGATGGGTCGGGCTGGTCGACCACAGGTATTGATTTTAGTTTTTTTAAATGTATCAAATACTTTTAGTTTTTTAAATGTATCATATACTTTTAGTGCACCTTTTTTAAGTCTGAAGGTTTCTAAAGAAAATAAAGTTGATTATTTTTTTAAACTAGTTTAAAAAAAAAAAAAAAATTTATAATTTTAATTTCGTTTTTCAATTGTAAAGTTTGATACATCTGCAACTGCTGTGGTGATGACAAAAAACCAAAACAAGGTAGATGTTTCTTTTCTTAATTTTTTGTAAGTATAAATATAATATTTCAAAGGGCTTTTTGTTTTTATTACAAAAGGATGTTAAAACTTAAATGTAATTTATCTTATATATCACATATTTATTTTGTACTTTATATTTATTATTTATCACTATATTATTATAGTTAAGATATATTTCAATGTTTAATTTTTTTAAAGAAAAGATATGAAGATCTTGTGTCAGGCAACCAAAACATTGAAAGCAGGTGATTTTTATGTTTAATCTAGAAAAGTATTACTACAAGTACTAGATCTGATAATGTTTTGATCTTCATTTATCATAACATTATTACAGCTTACATCATCATTTAACTGAGCATTTAAATGCAGAAATTGTCCTAGGAACAATAGAAAATGCTGATGTTGCTCAAGACTGGTTAAAGTCAACTTTTTTATACAGAAGGATGCAAGAAAATCCCAAATACTATGGTTTGTTTCAATTTTATCAAAATGTCCATGACTTCACTGTATAGATTGTATATCTGATAAAATTTGTCGTATAAATTTTATTATTATTAAAGTAATAGAAAAACTTAAGTGAATAATAATGAATAATAAAGTGAATAAAAAATGTTAATTATCTATTAATTATATTTAGTATTAAATAAAATGTTTACTTAGTATTAAATTTATATTTTTTATTAGGGGCTCCTGAAGGGTTGGATAAAGATGCTATTGGAAAAAGATTACAAGGTTGGATTTTTTAGTTGATGCATCTCAAATTTTTTAATTTTTTTTGTATTTTATGAATACTTAAGCATTTAGCTAACAAAGTTTTAAAGCTAAAATAACTGTTTCCTGAAATAAAAAGAAAATCTTTTTTATAATAATAAAAGATAAAAACTTTTCTAGATTAAATTCTTTAATTCTAGAGTATAAACAAAATAAAAGATAAACTTTTAATAAAGTTGTTTATTTTATTTAAGTTATCATGATTATATATGTGTGGATAGTAATATACACACTTGTGGTTTTCGACTGTATTTAGTTAGAAAGTTTACTTTCGAATTGTTTTTCAAACTCTTTTTCTTGAAAAGTAACCATGTCCTATTACAAGTTTGTTCATTTAAAAGAGCATATTTTCACCCCTTTCCCTCCAACTCGCACACACACTCACACACATTGTTTTTTTTAATCTAACCATATCAAATTTCAAACATTTTTCAATAAAGATTTAAAAAACAAAAAGGACAAGTTAAATTTCAAAAACTTTAACTTTTATTATTCTAAGTTTCTTTTTTATTATCTAGTTGCCATTTTTTTTGCTCAATTGTTATATTATTAAACAATATTTATTATATTCAGTATATTATATTTAATTTGTTATATATTTAAATTTTTATTATTTGTCATAAGCCATGTGTTTGCTTTCATTGAAGTCTCTTAAAACATTACATTTGGTGACTTGTGATAGTAGTTACCAACTTAAATCAACTGGTATGAATAAATATTGTGAACTTAATATCACTTTTTTTTTAAATGTCAATATTGTACTATTGTATAAATACTATATAAATATAAATTTTTAATATTTTATATTTGTAGCTAAAATTATATTGTAATTTCAATATTCTAAGTTTTCTTAATAAAATAGCAGGTTTTATTAAATATTGTTTATTTAGAAACTGGAAAGTTACTGGCCAGATACTGTGTTGATTTAAAAACAATGAAGTTATTTTCTACTGTTAATGGAAAAGAGGACATGGCAGACATGGTTAGCTTTTTTGTTAAAGTAAAAATAACAAAATATATTAATTTTTCTAAGAACTTTTTTCTATAGGTTTCACTTTTATCCAATGCTGAAGAATTCAAAGAAATAACTATTCGTCAGAATGAGAAAAAAATTCTTAATATGCTAAACAAAGACAAGGATCAAGTTACTATAAGGTATTAAAGACATGTATTATATTATTAAAGACATTAAAGGTTCAAGTAACTATAAGTAGTTAAGTAGTATTTTTTTTTTGTTTCAGTTTCAAGTCAACTTTTGTATTTTTTTATTTGTATTATAAAGGGTGTTTTTTAAGAGGTATAGGATTTGATTTCCAAAAAAAACACAAAAAATTTCAAAAATCGATGAAATCTTTATTTGAGTTGATAGAACAGTCAATATAATTTAATATTTAAAGATTATTTCATGTATATGTTGGCCGTGGCTCTGCTTTAGATGGCCCGTGTGTAAGGTCTAATTTTGGCACACTCTCTCCAACATATCAGCTGGTATCTCATGAATAAATGCTTCAATATTGGCTTCCAGTGCGTCAATCATTGCTGGTTTATCTCTGTAGACATTAGCCTTAACATGGCCCCACAAGAAATAGTCTAAGGCATTAAATCACACATTCTGGGCGGCCAATTGATGGGCCCCAAATGTGAGATAAACTGGTCTACAAACTCGCTTCTCAATTGGGCCATTGTTTTGTGTGCTGTGTGGTATGGGCACCTTTCATTTTGGGTAAAATAAAGTTAGTTTGCATTGGTAACTCTCACAATGCTTCTGGCTGGTCTTCACTCCATATGCAGCGATTTTGCTTGTTAACGTATCCATTTAACCAAAAATAAGCTTCGTTGCTGAACACAATTTTTCAATAAAAATGTGGACCTTCCTTCAACTTTGCCAACGCCCATTCACCAAATGTTAAACGTTGTGGGAGGTTGTGTGGCTTCAATTCTTGCACCAGCTGTATCTTATAAGGTTTTACACTCGAATCCTTTCACAAAATTTTTCACGTAGTGAGGTGACAGAGGCCCAATTTCATTGTCATCACTAACACTGGTGGATACATCTGCAATATTTTCTTAGGTCCTCACTCTACAAATGCGTGTTGGTGGTTAAATGTCCAATAATGTAAACTGGATTCGAAATTTAGTCACAAGCTTCCAAATAGCTCCCTCAGTAGGCCAACCAAACTGCTCATAAATTGGAAAAAGTGCGCGATGCACTCTCATAACTGAGCATGAATAATGATAGTAGAGTTCAATAATTTGCAAGCGTTGTTCATTCTGAACAAGTTTGACAATGACACAAGACACGATGCACGCGTGATCTGTCAAAAACAGTGTTGCCAAAAAGATACCAGCAAAAAAATCACCCTTAATTTATTATGTTTGCATTTTTTTTAAGATTTCCTTTGTCATCAAAGATATCAAGTACTGCGATGAAGATTAATTGGTAACTGGATTACTTATTATTTTCATTTTTTAAACACTTTTACTTTATTTTGTTATCTAATTTTAGGTATCTTTTTTTTTTGTTGCTTTTTCCACCAAGTTATTGAACATTTTATTTGAACAATTGAGGGTCAAACAACAAAAGTATGTAAACCTGGTAATCTAAAGAAGAGAAGTTTTAGTAATATTTTCAAAAATAGTAATCATTTTTTATAAAAACATCTAAAAAAATAGTTATCCAGAGAAATCATGAAAAACCTAACTTTTTTTGAAAATGTTAAAAAAATAATAGTTTTTTTGCAGTTAATGTAATAATACTTATTTAAAATAATTATTATTTTTGAAAGTTTTATAAAATTTTGCTTTATTTGAGCACCAGGTTGACACACTTTTGTAAAAATATTTTTTTGATAATATTAAGGGACTCATTAAATATTTAAAGATCAGTTGGGGCCCCTAAAAACATTTTTTATTCAAAAATTTTAACCTAAATATAAAATGCTAACCTAACAGCTAAAGAACATAATTTTAAACAAGAGTGTTATATCTGGATTGGTGTTTGCTAAAAGAAATTAATAAATTGTTTTTTAAACAGTATATGTAAATTAAATAAAAAGCTTATTCCTATTTTGTTTGAAATAAAAAATGAAAAAAGTCAAAGTTATACTAAAAATGGCAGTTTTTGTCAAAATTGAACCGTTATTTTGGTGGTATATTTCTTCTTTGAAAAAATCAAGCCCAGGTACATTGCATCTGTGTTATGTTTTTACAACTTTGTATTTTTTATAACTGTTCTTTTCTTAGCACTAAAAATTTATTGACATTTGTTGAGATTTACACTACTACTAATGATCATTCATTTTTTATAGTCTTTTACAAGCAGCTCTTGGATGTCTTTCAGTCATTGAGTTTTCACTTTTGCAAGATACTGCGGTAATTAAAATACTATAAGCAGAATTTATGTTATTTTTTTCAAATTGTTAATTTATTTTATGTACCATAAAGGGTCTGGGATCAAGATTTTATTTAAGGTTAGTATAATTTTTAGATATAAATTTTTATAAAATATTCTTGATTCAGTATAATATCAGTGTTTCACAAGAAGACCTGTGGTTGCACGTATTATATGACCAGGCAAATCAAATTTTGCTTTTACGATTTGACCATGGCTGTTTCAAAAAAAATTTCAAAAATGCACTGAATAAAAATATTTTTTAATTATACCTTAGGTTAAATAAATTACATCAAAATTTCTTAACAAACTTTTATATATTAGCGAAATGCTTTTAAATAAAGTAACAATTTACTGATAATGATTTTTTTAAATATATTATTGACTGTTGTGTATAATTTTTTAAATTTATATTATATAAATTATTCAAGTATACATTTTTTATAATAAACATTAAAGATAAAAAGTTATTTTGATTTTATAAATGATGGCTTTCTAAGACAACAAAAGTCTTTTTAATGAATTGCAATATAAGAATCATTGAAGTTAAAAAGATAAAAAGTTCATTTAAAAAATTTCGTTGAAAATAAAAGACAAATGTTTTTGCAAGTGGTTACAATTAATTAAGTTTGATCTTTAATGCTTTTATATTATCGAAACACTTTTTAATAAAGTAACAAAACACTTCTAATGAATTTTTATATTAATAAGGTGTTTGTTTTTTAAAATTATTTGTTTTAATTTATATTTGTAGTATTTTTTATGATAAATGTTAATATTTTGAAACAAATTTAACTAAAAAATCAAAGTACAAATGTTAAAACAAGGAATGAAATGGTTTTTTAATTCGCAATTATTTACTTGTTTACATTTACATGGAAACTAATATTTTTAAATTAGTAAATAAACACTATAATTTAAATTAAGCGTGAGTATTTTTTAAACAATCATTAAAAGTAAATTTTTTTTTTTTAATTTTAAGGGTTTCTGATTATATTATATAAACATTAATAAAAATTTTTTTTGAACATTATTAAAAACATGATTTAAATAAACTAAGCATTTTATCATGTTGAGTTTTATTTTAGTTGAGTTATTTTTTTATTTTCTCTTTCATTAAGATTTTTTTTTCGTTAAGATTATTTTGTTAAGATTATTTCGTTAAGTTATTTTTGTTAAGATTTTTGTTAAGATTTTTTTGTTAAGATTTTGTTAAGATTTTTTTTCGTTAAGATTTTGTTAAGATTTTTTTTCGTTAAGATTTTTTACGTTAAGATTTTGTTAAGATTTTTTTTCGTTAAGATTTTTTTCGTTAAGATTTTGTTAAGATTTTTTTTCGTTAAGATTTTTTTCATCAAGATTTTGTTAAGATTTTTTTTCGTTAAGATTTTTTTCATTAAGATTTTGTTAAGATTTTCTTTCGTTAAGATTTTTTTCGTTAAGATTTTTTTTTCGTTAAGATTTTTTTTTCTTTTTTAAAGTAAATTTTTTTTTTAGATAAGTTTGAGTAAATTTTTTTAGTGCATTTTAAAATTTTGAAAACATGCTAAAAGCTGTGGTTAAACCGTCAAAATAAAGTTTTTTTTGTGTGGTCATATAATTGTGTGCGATTGCACATCTTCCTATGAAACA